>NC_073693.1:48349743-48489743 GCF_029784155.1 Uranotaenia lowii
GATTTCTACGGTTGATTTATGGAATCGATTCGCTGGGTGCAAGAGAGAAAAAAAAAATCATGAGTGAAAAATGTGGTTTGAGGCAAACTCTGGGCGATGTTTAAAAAGAAAGACTAATTGTGATTTCTGATGCAACTCTGATTCGATTTATTATGATGATCACCAGCTCAGTAGCAGTAATCCTTTTAATAAGTCTTGGTTTAAATTACCATAATCATTGTGGGAAAGAAATATAACTGATGATTTTATTCAGGAATTATTGCGTATAAATTTTGCAGGTGCCTTAAGTTGAATTCTTTTTCTGTCAATTTAAAAATAAAACTTTGGTTTTGTGGAAAATTATCAAAATTTAAAGATGATTGATAACTTAAGAGAAACATGAGATTCAAACATAATTTGAAATTTTAATATAATTTGAAATTTGAAATTAAAAAAACATGTAAAAACAGAAAAAATTAAAACAGCAAATAAACGGCAAAAAAGTAAAAACTGTTCAAAAGAGTGCCCCAAATGACCCGACTTTTGAAAAAGTTATACGCTGCAGGCTAAAATTGATCCTTGGCCTAGTACTAGATCTCATGCCAAATTTGGGCCAGATCGGATCACGTTTAGGGGTCGCTCAACGAGCCTGAAATTTGTATGGGATTTTGAGACATTTTGTTCGGGCGTAACATGAAAAACCAGTTTTTCATCAATAACTTTGGTTCCCGTCTGCCGATTTCTTTCAAAAACGAGTTTTCTTAAAGCCTGAATTATGAAAATATTTCATGCGAAGACTGTATTTCGATAAAAGTTAAGATAAAAAAGTTATAAGGCTTCAAAAATGGGCTAACTTTTTTAACGGTGGTATTCAGCACTGTTAATGAGGCGTCAATATGTTCGACCGCCTCGACTCATTAACAGTGATGAATACCATCCTGAAAAAAGTTAACCCATTTTTGGAGCCTTATAACTTTCTTATCTTAACTCTAATTGAAATGGGTAAAATATTTTTCATAATTTAGGCTTTAAGAAAACCCGTTTTTGAAAGAAATCAGCCGACGGGAACCAAAGTTATTGATGAAAAACTGGTTTTTCATGTTACGCCCGAACAAAATGTCTCAAAATCCCATACAAACTTCAGGCTCGTTGAGCGACCCCTAAACGTGATCCGATCTGGCCCAAATTTGGCATGAGATCTTGTACTAGGCCTAGGATCAATTTTAACCTGCAGCGCGTAACATTTCACACGTTTTGAATTTCCCATACAAATTTGGGGCAGTCTACTGTTCAAGGATAAATTGAAAACAAAGTGATAAAAATATGTAACCAAGAAATAAGAATGATGATATTGGGAAAAAAGGATAAAAAAAATAGATCATTCTTCTTAGGTCTAAAATCGAAAAAACTAATAACTTAAAAAGATTAAATCATTAAAAGGAAAATATCTTCCTAAAAAGATTCAAAAACAGGTGAAAATACACACCGAAAGAAAAAGGAAGAAACCGGTTTAAAATGTTTAAAAATTAACAACAAGTTTAAATTGAAAAATTAAAGTACAATTGAAGTAATATCAAAAGCAAATGAATTTAAAGTTTTTGATTAAAAAACAGCAGAAAAACTGATGTAGATAAAGTGGAAAATATAAAAAAAAAACGGAAAAAAACTTATCAACTAAAGCGTATGAATGATTTCACAAATTGAACTTCTTATGAATTTGAAAAAAAAATTGAAGCGATAAACAAGAAGTGGGAAAATTGTACAAATATCATCAAAAAATAAATCAGACAAAAACCCAAAACGGGAAGTTTGAGATTTAATTGTAAAAATAAATAAAACAAAGAAAAAATTTGTCAATTAATCAAACGTAAAAACAGAAAAAAGGTGTAAAATAAAAAAAACTTTAAATTTACTAAAAAAAAAATCTTTAAAAAAAATAAATGAAAAAAATTCTCAAAGTCTTCAGAAAAATCAATCAAAAAATAATGTTTATAATCAAGAATGGAGAATCAAGAATTAAGATGCCAGAATCTTGATTCCTGAATATAGAATAAAAAATCGAGAATCTATAATCTTCATTCGGGGAACGAAATCTTAGCATTGAGAATTGAAAATAAAAAATTCAGAATCGAGAATCAAGATATAAAGATTGAAAATTGAATTTTGAGAATTGAGAATCGAGAGTTGCGAAGTGAGGGTTGAGAACTAGGAAACAAGAAAAATTGAGAACTGCTAATCGAAAACAAAGAATTAAGGACTGACAATTAAAATTCAGACTTGAGAACTGAGAATAGAGAATTGAGTATTGAAAATTTAGAATTGAGTATAGGGAATGGAGAATGAAAAATAGAAATTGAATGTTGAGAGATGAGGAATGGAAATCAATAATTGAAAATTTAAAATTGTCAAAATTGTCAAAATTGTCAAAATTGTCAAAATTGTCAAAATTGTCAAAATTGTCAAAATTGTCAAAATTGTCAAAATTGTCAAAATTGTCAAAATTGTCAAAATTGTCAAAATTGTCAAAATTGTCAAAATTGTCAAAATTGTCAAAATTGTCAAAATTGTCAAAATTGTCAAAATTGTCAAAATTGTCAAAATTGTCAAAATTGTCAAAATTGTCAAAATTGTCAAAATTGTCAAAATTGTCAAAATTGTCAAAATTGTCAAAATTGTCAAAATTGTCAAAATTGTCAAAATTGTCAAAATTGTCAAAATTGTCAAAATTGTCAAAATTGTCAAAATTGTCAAAATTGTCAAAATTGACAAAATTGTCAAAATTGTCAAAATTGTCAAAATTGTCAAAATTGTCAAAATTGTCAAAATTGTCACAATTGTCAAAATTGTCAAAATTGTCAAAATTGTCAAAATTGTCAAAATTGTCAAAATTGTCAAAATTGTCAAATTGTCAAAATTGTCAAAATTGTCAAAATTGTCAAAATTGTCAAAATTGTCAAAATTGTCAAAATTGTCAAAATTGTCAAAATTGTCAAAATTGTCAAAATTGTCAAAATTGTCAAAATTGTCAAAATTGTCAAAATTGTCAAAATTGTCAAAATTGTCAAAATTGTCAAAATTGTCAAAATTGTCAAAATTGTCAAAATTGTCAAAATTGTCAAAATTGTCAAAATTGTCAAAATTGTCAAAATTGTCAAAATTGTCAAAATTGTCAAAATTGTCAAAATTGTCAAAATTGTCAAAATTGTCAAAATTGTCAAAATTGTCAAAATTGTCAAAATTGTCAAAATTGTCAAAATTGTCAAAATTGTCAAAATTGTCAAAATTTTTTAAAAATTGTCAAAATTGTCAAAATTGTCAAAATTATCAAAATTGTCAAAATTGTCAAAATTGTCAAAATTGTCAAAATTGTCAAAATTGTCCAAATTGTCAAAATTGTCAAAATTGTCAAAATTGTCAAAATTTTTTAAAAATTGTCAAAATTGTCAAAATTGTCAAAATTGTCAAAATTGTCAAAATTGTCAAAATTGTCAAAATTGTCAAAATTGTCAAAATTGTCAAAATTGTCAAAATTGTCAAAATTGTCAAAATTGTCAAAATTGTCAAAATTGTCAAAATTGTCAAATTTGTCAAAATTGTCAAAATTGTCAAAATTGTCAAAATTTTCAAAATTGTCAAAATTGTCAAAATTGTCAAATTGTCAAAATTGTCAAAATTGTCAAAATTGTCAAAATTGTCAAAGTTGTCAAAATTGTCAAAATTGTCAAAATAGTCAAAATTGTCAAAATTGTCAAAATTGTCAAAATTGTCAAAATTGTCAAAATTGTCAAAATTGTCAAAATTGTCAAAATTGTCAAAATTGTCAAAATTGTCAAAATTGTCAAAATTGTCAAAATTGTCAAAATTGTCAAAATTGTCAAAATTGTCAAGATTGTCAAAATTGTCAAAATTATCAAAATTGTCAAAATTGTCAAAATTGTCAAAATTGTCAAAATTGTCAAAATTGTCAAAATTGTCAAAATTGTCAAAATTGTCAAAATTGTCAAAATTGTCAAAATTGTCAAAATTGTCAAAATTGTCAAAATTGTCAAAATTGTCAAAATTGTCAAAATTGTCAAAATTGTCAAAATTGTCAAAATTGTCAAAATTGTCAAAATTGTCAAAATTGTCAAAATTGTCAAAATTGTCAAAATTGTCAAAATTGTCAAAATTGTCAAAATTGTCAAAATTGTCAAAATTGTCAAAATTGTCAAAATTGTCAAAATTGTCAAAATTGTCAAAATTGTCAAAATTGTCAAAATTGTCAAAATTGTCAAAATTGTCAAAATTGTCAAAATTGTCAAAATTGTCAAAATTGTCAAAATTGTCAAAATTGTCAAAATTGTCAAAATTGTCAAAATTGTCAAAATTGTCAAAATTGACAAAATTGTCAAAATTGTCAAAATTGTCAAAATTGTCAAAATTGTCAAAATTGTCAAAATTGTCAAAATTGTCAAAATTGTCAAAATTGTCAAAATTGTCAAAATTGTCAAAATTGTCAAAATTGTCAAAATTGTCAAAATTGT
Source organism: Uranotaenia lowii (assembly GCF_029784155.1). NCBI lineage: Eukaryota > Metazoa > Arthropoda > Insecta > Diptera > Culicidae > Uranotaenia > Uranotaenia lowii. Next base: position 48,354,246 of record NC_073693.1, read on the forward strand.
CAAAATTGTCAAAATTGTCAAAATTGTCAAAATTGTCAAAATTGTCAAAATTGTCAAAATTGTCAAAATTGTCAAAATTGTCAAAATTGTCAAAATTGTCAAAATTGTCAAAATTGTCAAAATTGTCAAAATTGTCAAAATTGTCAAAATTGTCAAAATTGTCAAAATTGTCAAAATTGTCAAAATTGTCAAAATTGTCAAAATTGTCAAAATTGTCAAAATTGTCAAAATTGTCAAAATTGTCAAAACTGTCAAAATTGTCAAAATTGTCAAAATTGTCAAAATTGTCAAAATTGTCAAAATTGTCAAAATTGTCAAAATTGTCAAAATTTTTTAAAAATTGTCAAAATTGTCAAAATTGTCAAAATTGTCAAAATTATCAAAATTGTCAAAATTGTCAAAATTGTCAAAATTGTCCAAATTGTCAAAATTGTCAAAATTGTCAAAATTGTCAAAATTGTCAAAATTTTTTAAAAATTGTCAAAATTGTCAAAATTGTCAAAATTGTCAAAATTGTCAAAATTGTCAAAATTGTCAAAATTGTCAAAATTGTCAAAATTGTCAAAATTGTCAAAATTGTCAAAATTGTCAAAATTGTCAAAATCGTCAAAATTGTCAAAATTGTCAAAATTGTCAAAATTGTCAAAATTGTCAAAATTGTCAAAATTGTCAAAATTGTCAAAATTGTCAAAATCGTCAAAATTGTCAAAATTGTCAAGATTGTCAAAATTGTCAAAATTATCAAAATTGTCAAAATTGTCAAAATTGTCAAAATTGTTAAAATTGTCAAAATTGTCAAAATTGTCAAAATTGTCAAAATTGTCAAAATTGTCAAAATTGTCAAAATTGTCAAAATTGTCAAAATTGTCAAAATTGTCAAAATTGTCAAAATTGTCAAAATTGTACAAAATTGTCAAAATTGTACAAAAATCTACAAAAATCTGCAAAAATCTACAAAAATCTACATTCGTACAAAAATGTACAAAAATGTACAAAAATGTACAAAAATGTAAAAAAATGCAAAAAAGGTACAAAAATGTACGAAAATGTACAAAAATGTACAAAAATGTACAACAATGTACAAAAATGTAGAAATATGTACAACAATGTAATAAATGCAAAAATGTACAAAAATGTACAAAAATGTACAAAAATGTACAAAAATGTACAAAAATGTACAAAAATGTACAAAAATGTACAAAAATGTACAAAAATGTACAAAAATGTACAAAAAATGTACAAAAATGTACATAAATGCACAAAAATGTACAGAAATGTACAAAATGTTCATGAATGTTTAATAATGTACAAATTTGTAGAGAAAAGAACAAAAATGTACAAAAATGAACAAAAATGTACAAAAATGTAAAAGAATGTACAAAAATGTACAAAACTGTTAAAAATATGCACAAAAATGTACAAAAATGTACAAAAATGTAAACAAATTTAAAAAAAATGCAAAAATGTACAAAAATGTACAAAAATCTACAAAAATCTACAAAAATCTACAAAAATCTACAAAAATCGACAAAAATCTACAAAAATCTACAAAAATCTACAAAAACCTACAAAATTGTACAAAAAGCTCAAAATTGTTAACTTTTTTTCAAAACTATCCAATATGTATAAAGAAATACAAAAAATGTCCAAAACTGTACAAAAATGAATAAACATAAAGAAAAATGAACCAACTTGTATAGGACAAAAAAGAGGAGATTGTTCAAAAATGTACAAAAATATTCGAAAATGTACAAAAATTTTCAAAATTTTACAAAAATGTACAGAAACGTACAAAAATGCACAAAAAAGTACTAAATTTTCAGAAATGATTGTAGATGCTCTAAATAGCAAAAAAAAATTAAAATGATTAAATTACAGATTTCAATTTTCCCGGGAAATTTTTCAAAATCAATATCCTACACCGAAAATTTTTTGAATGCTATTCACCGTTACTTCAAACGGAGATTTCAAACAAATGGAGCAGATTGGGGAAAAAGGGTTGGCAAATCGGTATTAATGCATATAAATTCAACAACTCCCAACACACCAAACGAAGCAAAAGTCGGGCAACTTGCTCTCGAAAAATCAAGCGCGGCAATAGAGATGCGATGCTGTTATGTTATGATATTTACTCACTCATCCTGGGGTGTTGTTTTAGATATTACAGAAACCGAAATGCCGAAATCTTTGAAACCATTTGGCATTCTGGCATTTCGTTTTTCCTCTCCCCGGTGTGCGCATTCATTCAGATGGATGGGGTTGGGGATTGATTCTGTTTTCGTTAAGTGTACGTTTAGGCCGGGAAAACCGGGGGGATGTGATGACGAAAAGATTTCGACCGGCCCAACCCAGCACACCAGTTGGGAGGATTTAATGAATTAAAGATAAAAAAGAAGCTCGTCAAGAGATGAATCTGCGTCTGGCATGGCTGCCGGTGGTAAGATAGAACCGGTTTTCTGTGCTAAAATGTACAAATTTTCCTCGAACGCCGAAGGAAAAGCTGAATGAAAATTCAATCGAAATAGTGACGACGGTTTCGATGGTTATTTACGGATTACCTCTAGTATTATTGCCACTTGACGCAGAGATCGTTTGGTGGTTTGACTTTTATTTTTTCAACTTGCTGGGTGAGTTGACGTGCGTGTTAAAATTTTATCGCCACCTATTAGAGCAGTTTTCCGCGATTGATGTTAGCTCATATTTTGCCATTTTAAAGAACAAAATTCATGATGTTTAAGAATTTTTCAACTTTTGTTTCTATAGCAGTTTTTCCCCGATGCTATTCCTCCAAAAGAACCCTAGGGATCCGAAAAATGCTTCCGTCGCCGGAAAACGGCTGACAACATTTGAACCGAACAAATTGTAAGCGAATTCGCTAATTGGCGGAATACATATTGCGACAGAACGGACGTGAAAACAGAGCTGGGCCCATAAATCATCCGGAAACTTTTTCACCCGGATTTGGGCAACGAAAACGTTTTGAGACCCCTCGGTGGAAAAATGGAGATGTAGCTCTGCAGAGGGAGAATAAGGACGGAAAAGACACAAAAAAGATTCCACCTGGAAAAACTGAACACAACAAACACCGATGGCTCAACAAAACTCGAGTAAGCCATTTATCTCACCTGGCAAAGTGGAGAGGGAAAACTGCTTTCTGAAATGGAAGATTGCAAATGGGAGCAACAAAAATATTCTGAAATCCAAAGACTGCCATAGTTTTCATTTTCCTGCTCTATTTGGGAATGAAACGAGAGGGGAAAGTACAAGAAAGCATTAAATCAGCGAAAAGTTCTATTCCGAATCAAATCTGTTGCAGGGTTGCAAAAACATCCTTCAAAAAGACAAGTGAAATGACACGCGTAAGGGTACCAAAAGTTGTATTAGAGTCGTGAGGTATCTCATGTCAGATAAATGTCACTGAAATTATTTCACTCGTTTAAATCCTCAAAACTTATTAAATTAGTTTTTATTTGTGTTACTCGATAACGAGTATAAGGGGAAATGAAATCTATTGAAGTTTAAGACTTTTTTGAAATTTTTGACATTTTTGACATTTTTTTCTTTTCTTGACATTTTTGACATTTTTGACATTTTGACATTTTTGACATTTTTGACATTTTTGACATTTTTGACATTTTTGACATTTTTGACATTTTTGACATTTTTGACATTTTTGACATTTTTGACATTTTTGACATTTTTGACATTTTTGACATTTTTGACATTTTTGACATTTTTGACATTTTTGACATTTTTGACATTTTTGACATTTTTGACATTTTTGACATTTTTGACATTTTTGACATTTTTGACATTTTTGACATTTTTGACATTTTTGACATTTTTGACATTTTTGACATTTTTGACATTTTTGACATTTTTGACATTTTTGACATTTTTGACATTTTTGACATTTTTGATATTTTTGACATTTTTGACATTTTTGACATTTTTGACAATTTTTAACATTTTTGACATTTTTGACATTTTTGACTTTTTTGACATTTTTGACATTTTTGACATTTTTGACATTTTTGACATTTTTGACATTTTTGACATTTTTGACATTTTTGACATTTTTGACATTTTTGAAATTTTTGAAATTTTTGACATTTTTGACATTTTTGACATTTTTGACATTTTTGACATTTTTGACATTTTTGACATTTTTGACATTTTTGACATTTTTGACATTTTTGACATTTTTGACATTTTTGACATTTTTGACATTTTTGACATTTTTGACATTTTTGACATTTTTGACATTTTTGACATTTTTGACATTTTTGACATTTTTGACATTTTTGACATTTTTGACATTTTTGACATTTTTGACATTTTTGACATTTTTGACATTTTTGACATTTTTGAAATTTTTGACATTTTTGACATTTTTGACATTTTTGAAATTTTTGAAATTTTTGAAATTTTTGACATTTTTGACATTTTTGACATTTCTAACATTTTTGACATTTTTGACATTTTTGACATTTTTGACATTTTTGACATTTTTGACATTTTTGACATTTTTGACATTTTTGACATTTTTGACATTTTTGACATTTTTGACATTTTTGACATTTTTGACATTTTTGACATTTTTGACATTTTTGACATTTTTGACATTTTTGACATTTTTGACATTTTTGACATTTTTGACATTTTTGACATTTTTGACATTTTTGACATTTTTGACATTTTTGACATTTTTGACATTTTTGACATTTTTGACATTTTTGACATTTTTGACATTTTTGACATTTTTGACATTTTTGACATTTTTGACATTTTTGACATTTTTGACATTTTTGACATTTTTGACATTTTTGACATTTTTGACATTTTTGACATTATTGACATTTTTGACATTTTTGACATTTTTGACATTTTTGACATTTTTGACATTTTTGACATTTTTGACATTTTTGACATTTTTGACATTTTTGACATTTTTGACATTTTTGACATTTTTGACATTTTTGACATTTTTGACATTTTTGACATTTTTGACATTTTTGACATTTTTGACATTTTTGACATTTTTGACATTTTTGACATTTTTGACATTTTTGACATTTTTGACATTTTTGACATTTTTGACATTTTTGACATTTTTGACATTTTTGACATTTTTGACATTTTTGACATTTTTGACATTTTTGACATTTTTGACATTTTTGACATTTTTGAAATTTTTGAAATTTGGACGTTTTTGACATCTTTTTTTACCTTTTTACTGTTCGTTCATTTTATTAGTTTTACGAATTTTCAGTAAAATATTCATTACTCCTTTTTTTCTCCCCTTCGGGATTTTGGGAAATTTCGATTGAAAAAGGTGACAAAATAAGAATATAGAATTTGATCAAAGCAAACAGCTATTTATTTTTAATATTTCCGACATTTTTACATCTATAAATATTTGGAAAACACCGTGAATTTAGTAAATTTTGAAAAATTTCGTGCTTTTGTCAGTCTTGTGCCTGTTTATTTCATCTTTTCGTGATTTGCACTCTCTTAAAACTTTCTTGTTTTGTTTTTGTTTTACGTAGAGCTACAACTTTTATCAGGCAGCCAGATACTTAATATTACAATCTGAATCCTCTTGATTGCATTAGAAATCAACCCATCGAGGCAAATTGGCTGCCGCTGGCCAACCTTTCAAGTAAGTTGGGAAATTCAGAAGCCGCCGAATGAAAAACAGATAGTCAGAAGCAGAATGAATAAATCGACCTGGAACACATATGAGCGTCTCTAGATATACCTTTATATCCACCTTTCTTTCTAGCCCGAATCTGTGTGATGATTCTCTCGATTCGTTTTACATTTCCTCGAGCTGTCTATAAATATTTGAGGAGCCGGCTGAAAATTCCGGGTCCGGGTGTGTTGAGATAGTTATGGAGTGGCGATGCAGTTTCGGATAAAATTACTCCCGGCCAATTTTCGCACGTGTTTTCTTTACTTTTTTTTCTTCCTTTCGGTGGGGTAAGGGACGAGAACAAACGAGGTATGTTTGAATTTTCATTCCTCGGTTTTTGGAGAGGAATGATTCATGCATTCTTGATGTTGCCTGGAGCTTAATTTTAGCCAAAGGGTTTTGATATGTAGGAAGAGATTTAATTTATTTAGAGCGTTTCTGGAATTTATATCTTATGCACTTAAATGATTTCAAAATGGATATAAATTCAAAATACCTACAATTCAAAGTTTTCGATTGTCTATGATTTCTTTGCTTATCCTGATATCGCAAAGCTCTCTGTCTGTAAACTGACGTGGAAAATAGCCCATTTATTTAAATTGAAATTTTTTTGTGCACAAATCCTTTTTCTATTGGATTTTTATGTCTATGGCTGGATTAAAATACCGAGAAAAGTACTCCTATCATAAAAGCTAGTCTTCTTTCCGATCTAAACTCGTCAATGCACTGAAATTGGATCATTTAAATTTTCGATTACTGAATCCTATTCAATATCGAGCGTGTGTAATTTCCATAAGACCATTATTGTCTACCCACGCTTGAAAGGATTCTCTCCACGAAGGATTGGCTGGCATCCTACATGCCAAAAATTGCCAGCATCCGGAGGCTGCTTCCGAGACTTAAAGTTAGTGTTGAAAACGCCTCACCGATCTGTTCAACGTCATAAAAGAAAAACATACAAGCTACCCAGCTTCAGCCCCATTGACGGTCGAAGGTTTGTTAGTTTAATCGGGTCCAACATGTGGTTTTTCCCTTTTCGACTCTCTTTCTCTCTGATTCTGTCTTTCTATCTTTATCTTTATAGACGGATGCCAATCTCCATATTCAATATGCTGTGGTTGGCATCTTTCGATTAGGGTGCCTTTGAAGGAGTCGTTGCGTTGGTGTGATAGTTTTCCTATGCCGCTACGACTTTTATGGAGTATTTGGGGAACGGCTCTGATATTGAAAAGAAGCAGAGTCTTCATTAAAGCTGTCATCAAAACTTTTCAACTTAAGAAGGTATTGGAGATACATAAATTCCAAGCTGTGAAAAATTAAGCGGGTTCCTATAGAATTTTTAATTTAATAAATTTAACACATTTTCAAAAATTCTGAAAACAAGCTTTCACCGTGTTCTTAAAAGTCTTCTTTTATATTAGTTGAATAAAATGGCCGCACGCCATTTTAAATACCGATCGACATCATCATGCTTCAATTTTATTGATTGACACTACTTATGAAGAGATTATCGACACAGTTCGCCCCGATACTTGTAGCTTAGATTTTACGCACTGTGACACCGGTCGTGTGATAGATTCGTTAGCCGAAAAAAAATGGCACTCAGCGTTTGCCAATCTGGATATTGATAGTGCACTTTCTACCTTTTATGACCACCTTTGGGTTATACTGCGTGAGAACACCCCTCTTAGACGACCAAGCAGGCATAAGCCGTTTAAGCTCCCTTGGTGGAACTCTGAACTACGAAGAAGCCGCAATTCAGTTCGCAAAGCTCGGAAACGTTACTTCAAGGAGAAATCTGATCAAAACAAATCGATCCTGTCTCGTTTAGAAGTCGAGTACTCAGCCCTGCGAAATACTGCCTTTAAAAGATACATATCAAACATCGAACGCAACGTTAAGGAAGATCCATCCAGCTTTTGGAAGTTCATGAACAGCCGCCGCCTTAAAAATCCGGTTCCATCTTCTGTATCGTTTCATGGATGCACCTCGAGCAGTATCAGAGAATCAGCTGATTTGTTTGCCGAATTTTTCAGCAGCGTATATAGCTCGTCAACTCCTAACTGTGCTGATAACTATTTTGGAAATCTGTCGAACTATGACGTCAGGCTACCCCAGCCTCTATTTACCGAGCAAGAGGTGCTAAACATTCTCAGTAAACTTGATCCATCGAAAGGCCCAGGTCCAGATGGAATTCCATCGTCGTTGGTTTCGCGAATAGCTGTTTCCCTTGCAACACCGCTTTGTCTAATTTTCAACCGATCCATCTCAGAAGGAGTTTTTCCTAGCCGTTGGAAAATTGCTTCAATTTCTCCAATTCATAAGTCTGGAAATGCTCATCGTGTGGAGAACTACCGGCCAATTTCAATACTCTGCTGTTTCTCAAAAGTGCTCGAAGTTTTGATGTACGAAAGGCTCTATTCAGCAGCTACACCGTTACTTGCCGAGGTCCAGCACGGGTTTATTCGGAAAAGATCGACGTTGACCAACTTGATGTGCTATGCCAGTGAATTGCATACAGCGATTGGTAAAAAACTGCAGGTGGACTCAATATATGTCGACTTTGCCAAAGCCTTTGATAAAGTGCCGCATATGATCGTGATCGAGAAACTTAAGCGCTACGGATTCCCAGAATGGGCAATCAAATGGTTGCATTCCTACCTGTTACATCGTCATGGATTTATAAATATTTGTGGAATTCATTCCACTAGTTTCGATATGCCGTCTGGTGTTCCACAGGGAAGTCACTTAGGACCGCTTATCTTTGTGATTTTCATTAACGATCTTGCAACTTTCATTCAATCGCCAAAGCTACTGTTCGCAGACGATTTGAAAATCTACAGGATCATTGACTCGAGAGTGGACTGTGCTGCGCTTCAAGAAGACATCAATAGACTACTCGCATGGTGTGGAAAACATGGGATGGAAGTAAACGCCGATAAGTGCAAGTGTATCAGTTTTTTTAGAACCAGAACCTCCGTGCCCTTCGAATACGCTTTTGGTGGCACTCCACTTGAAAGAGTTGTCACCATTAAGGATCTAGGAGTAACCTTTGATCAGAAGCTATCGTTTAATCAGCATATCGCGACAACAACAGCTAAAGCCTTCGCTATGTTTGGATTCCTGCGAAGAAATACTTTAAGCTTCGAGGACCCATATGCTCTCAAGACAGTGTTCTGCTCTTTAGTGCGAAGTGTCTTGGAATATGCGGCACCAGTTTGGGCACCCTACCACTCTGTTCATATCGAACGGATCGAACGAGTTCAGAAAAAGTTTCTTCGTTATGCTCTGCGTCGACTGCCCTGGCGAGACCCCGTAAGGCTACCGCCTTACTTACAAAGATGCGCTCTTCTGTCTATATCGTCTCTGAGTCAAAGAAGAACATATTTGCAAAGAATGTTTGTATACGATATCCTGACAAACACTGTTGACTGTCCACAATTGCTCCAAAGCTTGAGTTTACACGCCCCAGCACGCCGTTTGCGCAACCAAACCACCTTCTGGCTACCTAGAAGCAGAACAGTTTTTGGACAAAACCACCCGCTTAATCGATGTTGTCAAGTCTTCAACGATGTTTCACACTTGTTTGACTTCAATGTATCCAAATCAATGTTTAAATGTGCAATCCGTGACGTTCCCTAGCATTAACATAACTTTAATTTAATCATAAGTGATTTTAATACTCGGTCTGTATGACGGCAGTCAAAGACTTAAATAAATAAAAAAAAAAAAAAAAAAAAAAAAAAAAAAAAAAAAAAAAAAAAAAATATTCTAGTCATTCGTAGGCCAGTGATCGTATTTTTGATCCAAGACTGCTCATAAACTTCAACACAAATGATTTTAACCATTTTTTCCAGTCTTTTGCGAAGTTTTCGATACAATTTGCAGGCTTAACATGTTTTCTAAAATACGACTCGGTAAGGGTCCAAGCAGTATCCATCGGTTTCGCTTGAGGACAATTTGGCCACATCCTGAACTGCGGCAGTTTGCTTACTGGCATAAGCACGCATAGCTTTCCGGTCCAAAGTTCTGTCCACCGAACTCGGTTTTCACCAAGATTTTTTTTGTCCACGAAGCTGATTTCCTCTCCATACTTTCGAGTCGCATTTCAGACCGCACTAATGCTTACTGCTTTGTGCACGATATTTTTGTGCTTTTCCGGGGAAATTTTTCTTAGTTTCACAAAAAATGTGAAATCTACAGCTCACAACAGTCAACACCCAAAGATTCAAAAAACTTATATAAACAATTGCCATACCATCTTTAGAAAAATAGTGTTGAGTTCCAATAAAAATCTATCGATATTTCCCCCTGGATGAAATTGTAAAATTTTGACTATTTTGAAGGATTAGAAGTTCAATGCACTTGACATCCAGTGTGTTAGTCTGAATATATTTTCCATTCAACCTAGTGTTCATTCCATTCGGCTAGGCCTACATTTGGCATTCTTATTGTGTTAGTGAGCTATTTCATCAAAAATCATAAAACTTAACATTGATTTGGCTTTGATTGGACCTACTATCTATTCAGACTTATGCCTATTTAGCATAATGTAAAATCGACTAAACGTCCATTCGGTCTAACGACCAATCGGCTCGGCATTCATGCAGAGCCGGGTCGAAGAAGACCATTTGGCTAGTGACTATTCGGTCTGATGACCATGACCGTTAATTTGGCCCAGCATGCCAATAATCCAATCGGCCTATTATCTATTCGGCCGAACATCCATCCGGCCTAATTGCGCATTTTAAAATGCGCATGTTTTGTAGTAATTTTTTTCCTGATCGATTCACCTGGAAGAGAGATTTTGTTTTATTTTTTGATTTTATCATCCTATTGAAATTATGTCTTCAGAAAACTTAAAGATTATAAAACTTGAAAAAACTTTTATAGAAACAACCGCTTTAGTGGCATTTTTTCTAAAAACTTACCTAAAAAATGAAATTTTCACTCCCCTTTTTTCAGAGCGGTTTCCAAGACCTAACTTAAAAGTTGCCCACTTATCAAAACAAAATCATATGCATTTGAAAGAAAAAATCTGTAGCTTCGTTGATTATTAAATTTTTATTGTATGTATCAGGTTTTACTACTAAAATCATTTTTCTGAAAGACGATAGTTTTGAGGTTATGGACATTTTGCGTATTTTATTCACACACAAACAAAACTTGCCGCTTTAACACGGAAGGGGCATGGTGGGATGATCTCGTTAAATATGTATTTTTATGGCTTTCTTTAAAGTTTTTTCTATTTTTATGAATTTTTTCTTTTGGTTGAATAGTTGTGTAAGAGACTTAAGTAGAACGAGGTATTTGAACTTACTTTCTTTATCATAGCAAAGTGAAAATGTGATTTTTTATTAGATTTTCTTAGGCTTGTTATAAGCGGGTCCGAAGATTCGAGCATCCGATGCATAAGGTGGAGGACGTCGCTTGCCTTGAAAATATTTGAGTGTGATGTTTACTAAAATTATGAATTCCTTCATTCTGGACTCTTGAGCGTCTGCGGACAGTTTAGGTATTGTAAAGTGTTTTACGATTTAAGCCCAATGGAATCGATACAAAACTTATCGAATTTTCCACATTTATTTTCTGGCCAGAAGCCAAAGCCTGCAGAATAGCATCTCATCGTTGGATAATTCACAATCTTTACCTGAAATATTAAAAAACTAGTAAAGAAAACAGAAATCGTACACTCTAATCACCAGTGATTTCTGCTAATTTTTCAGATTCTTGAAAAAAAACTCCGTGCGGTGTTGCCATCATTTGATGATCCCTCTCCACTTGATTGTGGCTGATCGACGTCCAATCCTAGTTGGGTTTCAAAAAGTTTTTCGATGTTCAATTTTCGGTTTTCGAAATGTTCTCTATCAGAGTGTCTTCTGATTTACCACGTTTTAATGTTCAAACGATAAGACAGGTGAATAAAATACTCCGAGGATCGTATCCATGCATGAAGTGATGACAAATTGATATGCCTCTACGTTAATCGCTCTCTCCTGGATGTGCTTAAAGTTATTCATGTATTTTGAAATTGCTCCACAAATGACACAATTTTGATTGAGGGTTGATATTATTGCCCCACAAACTTTTCCTTCGATCATCGTAAGCAGCAGTTTGAAATTCAGTCTAGTGTGGAGTTTATTTATAAATGTTTCGAAAGGAATCAGATTTTCAATTTAGACATCAACAGCGTCACTTGCATGGAAACAGAGTTTTATTCTTCGACGAAATGTAGCCTCAAAGGTTTACAGTATTCGTGGAGGTTGGCATTTCGTTTTGAAAAATAACTCTTTTTTTCTTCGGTATGTGCTTCAATTATCACAATTGTTGTTAAAAATATGTGCGAGTCCGTTGAATTTTCTGACTCAAATTTTTGTTTGTATTGATGATGGTCGCTGCTACCAGCAAAACCCCATTTACTAATAACGTCATTTCAAGAAGTTCCAAAACAGGAAGTTTTGCAACGTCAGCTGTATGGGTTTTTAAAACACGTCTTGCTGTATGATTAAGGTTGTAAAATAGCTCGGTTTTATCCGGGTTTGCCCGGATATTTGATAAAAAAAATTGCCTGTATTTCATTGGAAATCCCCGGATTTTGCCCGGTTTAATTTTCATTCTTATTCTCAAATCAAATTTCTAAAAACAAATTGTGATGTAATTTTTTTTTATTTATGCGTCCAAAAAGAAATCTTTTGAGCAGGTTCCATGAAAACAATCATGGAAGGTTTTTTTTTAAAGTCTAGAATGTGATTTAGAATATGCTGATTTTGATATTGATGAAAAAAAAATTTCAGTGATAACCATAAAAAAAACACCTGAAATTAATTGTTTTTTTGAAAGTTCCCAGATTTTTTTTATAGTTCTCACCTTAAAATATAATTTTTGAATGAATTTATTAAAAACAACAATTCCTTAGCTTCCAAATGAACCCTTCAGCTCTGCAATACGATGTTAGATGAGAAAGATATGAATAAAATAAATTTGCATGTTTTTATAAGAATGATCCCAAACTCACCATACAAAGAGGTGATCCCAAACTTTTGGACGATAGCTCAAGTGTCTATTTTATTAATTAAAAATACATTCTTGAATTTTTTCTCAAATTTTTTTGATTGTGTTTTGAGAAGTAAAGAACAGGAATTCTAATGCCACTCAAATTTTGAGATTTGGTCTACCCTATCCCGAGATGATCGGCTTTGAATATTGAGTGCGACTTTCTGAAAATGTTATAACTTTAGGTTAAGTTTTAAGTTCAAAACTAAAACATTATATCTGAGCAAAATACCTCCGAGATAGCTATAGCTCATTATCTTTCAAATGAGATCAGAAGATTTTCAATATGTCTTAAGACGGCTGAGATATGAACGATCAAAATTTGCATGGTTTTTAGTGGGTGATCCCAAACTTTTGGCCGGCAGTGTAAGTGAAAGAGTTGTTTTGACACTTCCCACGTACGAATGGGAAAAGAATGAATAAAGTTTTTAGAGGAAATAACCTGCCAGCCCGATAATCATGGTCGATTCTGATGTTCATTTTCAAAGTCTTAGTGAAACGCTTTGAATTATGACACAAATACTAAAAGCGAAAATTGGAACAAAAGCTTGACGGGAACTTGAAAAACCAACGCAAAGCATAATTTCTTTCTTCCTTTTGCCAAACAGCGAGAGGGTGCCAGGCTGGCTTTACAAAAACTTCATAACAACCAAAACAAACTGAATGAATTCAGTAGTAATACCTGATACATACAAATTTCATTTCCATTAAATTTTAAAATAGAGATTTGACACTTTGAATGAAGTTGAGTAATGTAACAATTGTTACAACTATCTCATATAGAGTAGAAAATCACTCTAAAAACAGTTAAACGAATAAATCGTTTTTTGAGGGTCAGATTTTAGAAAAATGTCTATAAAGCTGTTGTTCCAAAAGATATAGCAGATGGCAAAGTTTTTTTCATGTTTTATAGTCTAAAAGTTTTCTGAAGATTCCAATTTGAATGGATAATAAACTCAAAAAATTTCAAAATAACCTCTCTTTTAGGTGTATTGATCAGAAAAAAAAATTACAGCAATACATGTACAATTTAAAAAAATGAAATTTTGTGAAACATATCAAAGAGATATGTTAATATCTACGGCTACAAAAATCGCATAATCCCGATTTTTGATTTTTAAATCACTGTGAATTCAGCCTACACACTCCTGTATATGGCCTAACATTTATTCGGCCTAATTTCTTTTCGAAATATAACGTCTGTTCAGCCTAACGTTCACTCCTGTGGTACATTCGGTTTAACATATATACCCAAGCAACCAAAAATCAGACATTTCCTTGAATAAAGGCATTGAAAGTTACATATTGGCTGACAAAGAGAATCAACTGCCTAATTCCCTTTCGTGAACTTTATGTACTCATTAATGAACTTGAAAGTTGCAGAAGTTAGTAATATGTACGTTGTATGTGACTTGTTTTGCCCAATTCCCATGAGTGAACTATATGTACTCATTGACGAACTTGAAAGTTGCAAAAGTGATCTATACGTACGTTTTACGGGACTTAAGTCACATAAAGGGCACAAAAGTGCTCAATACGGGATTTGGAAAGTCACATAAAGGGCACAAAAGTGCTCAAAACCGGATTTCGTAAGTCACAAAAAGTGCATTGATGTGCTTTCAAAATCAAATCACCACTTCAAGTTTTAGTTTCAGTTAGAACAACATCTAGGCGTGGTCTTGTGGTTGCGTTTTCGATTCTCATCACGAAGCTTGGGGTTCGATCCCCAAGCCGGGCAATTTTTTTTTTTCAACAAGTAATTAAGTAATTGAGTGACCATTCTGGTGGGATATATGTAGGAAATGTAGGAAAGAAGCAATTGAGAAATTTGTCGAGTTTGGAATCCGGCGTGTGGCATCATGGCGGCACCGGTACAGAACACAGTCAATAATCAAGAGAAGCTGATATGAACCGAAGCTAAGGTTTCAGTTGAGATAGAGAGAGTTTTTTTTGCTAATTTTGTGATTTTTTAGAAGCTGAATGAAGAGGCCGCTGGAAGCTGAATAGAAGATCATTAAGACTTGTTTTGAAACTTGAAAGTATCCATGAGAACTTAAATTTTGAGCTCCATAGAACTTACTTCATATCAATAATGGGGCTGAGTAAGCGCTTTTATACCTGTTTTATGGGACTTTTGGTTGCTTGGGTATGTTCTTCCGGCCGAGCGTCCATGCGGTCTGATGATCATGTCAAAATCGACCAATTGGCCTTTTCGGCCTAACATTCTTCGGCCCGATGAATTGTTCGGTCTAACGATCTTCGGCTTGACATTTTCCAGCCTGTAGCCTTCAACCGAATGTCCGGATTCCATTTTGGAGATCCAAACGAAATGTTGAAGGTCTTATCGTTTTTGCGGTATGTTTAATGAAACGTATTCTTTCTGGATATACGATAATGGATAGAAAAAAGGAAATCGTTCAGATTTTTAAGATTCCCTTTCATACTAAATAAGGATTCTTATTTCGATTTTACCTCAATTGTACTGTGAAATGTCTCAACTAAGAAGCAGAACAAGATGGGTAAATTCCAGCTACTTCCAATGGAGTTTTTAAATGAAGACTCCATGGTGGATTTATAATTTTGAAGTGTGTTTGTGGAATCAACCGAATCAATTGCACTATTTGCTTTCCAAATGCGGTTTAAGCGCATATTTACAAAGAAGGTCTAGCCCCTACCGAGATGCACATTTCACACCTCTAGCTCGATAATTGGTTCAAAGCAAAGCAGACTCCATTAGAGGCAGGTATTCGGGTAAGAGTTTATGTTTCAATTAAATTCCGACCGCTAACTATTGGTGCACGATTTCCAGCAAAAAGCCAGAGAACATCTTGAAAAAGTAAAACGAAAGAAAGACGTAGAGAAAGAAGGTCACCTTCTACGAAAGCAACCTCATCACCATCATCTTTATTCAAATGCGCCGCGTTGGCCTCTAGGCTGGAGGCAGCATATCTTTTGCTCCAACCATAATATGGTCTTTTTTCCAATCTGTATAATCCTGATTGGTGCCGTGCCGAGGATGTGCTTCGAATCCAATGGAGAAAGGTGTTGTAGGTAATCGGATAATCATAACGCCCGACTCCTCCAGGCTGAAGTATCAGCTCTGCTCAGCTCAGAAGGAAAAACCCTGAGCTGCCGGAAGTGTCGAAGAGAAAAGCAAACTATGCAGGCTAACAGACAAACAAACAAATAAACAAACGTCGCTGCCCCGAACGAACGGGTTTGAGGTTTGAATTTTAAACTAACCTTGCCATCAACTGAACGAAACGAAAGGAAACGAACGGGTGCTGTATGCTTTTCATATTATATGTTTGAGACTATGAATTATGGAATTTTAACTCCTGATATAATGGTCAAAACCATTTTTCCCAATATGATTGGCCTGAGATTAAAGTTAGTATTTTACCCACTGTGCCATTTGCTGGGTAGCTGATATTGCGTTTCTAAGCAAACATGAGCCAAGAGAAGTGTAGCAACCAACCATCGAATAACTCGACCGTTATTGTTGGGTTGCCCTGCTGCAAGGTGATCCAATTTATGTTTAGTTATCTCATTTTTAGGATTTGAAAAAGCCAGGAATCCAACTGGATACATTTCTGGCCAAAAACTTAGGAAAGCACAGTTCTTCCGATGGCAACTTTCAGAAAGACAGAAAGTTTTAAAATTCTGAAATGTGATGGGCCGGAAAAAACATTAATCACTGAACAAAAAGTTTGAACTGTTTTGAACATTTTGACAATTTTGACCAGTTCTTACAATTTTGATAACTTTGACAATTTTGACAATTTTGACAATTTTGACAATTTTGACAATTTTGACAATTTTGACAATTTTGACAATTTTGAAAATTTTGACAATTTTGACAATTTTGACAATTTTGACAATTTTGACAATTTTGACAATTTTGACAATTTTGACAATTTTGACAATTTTGACAATTTTGACAATTTTGACAATTTTGACAATTTTGACAATTTTGACAATTTTGACAATTTTGACAATTTTGACAATTTTGACAATTTTGACAATTTTGACAATTTTGACAATTTTGACAATTTTGACAATTTTGACAATTTTGACAATTTTGACAATTTTGACAATTTTGACAATTTTGACAATTTTGACAATTTTGACAATTTTGACAATTTTGACAATTTTGACAATTTTGACAATTTTGACAATTTTGACAATTTTGACAATTTTGACAATTTTGACAATTTTGACAATTTTGACAATTTTGACAATTTTGACAATTTTGACAATTTTGACAATTTTGACAATTTTGACAATTTTGACAATTTTGACAATTTTGACAATTTTGACAATTTTGACAATTTTGACAATTTTGACAATTTTGACAATTTTGACAATTTTGACAATTTTGACAATTTTGACAATTTTGACAATTTTGACAATTTTGACAATTTTGACAATTTTGACAATTTTGACAATTTTGACAATTTTGACAATTTTGACAATTTTGACAATTTTGACAATTTTGACAATTTTGACAATTTTGACAATTTTGACAATTTTGACAATTTTGACAATTTTGACAATTTTGACAATTTTGACAATTTTGACAATTTTGACAATTTTGACAATTTTGACAATTTTGACAATTTTGACAATTTTGACAATTTCGACAATTTTGACAATTTTGACAATTTTGACAATTTTGACAATTTTGACAATTTTGACAATTTTGACAATTTTGACAATTTTGACAATTTTGACAATTTTGACAATTTTGACAATTTTGACAATTTTGAAAATTTTGACAAATTTGACAATTTTGACAATTTTGACAATTTTGACAATTTTGACAATTTTGACAATTTTGACAATTTGACAATTTTGACAATTTTGACAATTTTGACAATTTTGACAATTTTGACAATTTTGACAATTTTGACAATTTTGACAATTTTGACAATTTTGACAATTTTGACAATTTTGACAATTTTGACAATTTTGACAATTTTGACAATTTTGACAATTTTGACAATTTTGACAATTTTGACAATTTTGACAATTTTGACAATTTTGACAATTTTGACAATTTTGACAATTTTGACAATTTTGACAATTTTGACAATTTTGACAATTTTGACAATTTTGACAATTTTGACAATTTTGACAATTTTGACAATTTTGACAATTTTGACAATTTTGACAATTTTGACAATTTTGACAATTTTGACAATTTTGACAATTTTGACAATTTTGACAATTTTGACAATTTTGACAATTTTGACAATTTTGACAATTTTGACAATTTTGACAATTTTGACAATTTTGACAATTTTGACAATTTTGACAATTTTGACAATTTTGACAATTTTGACAATTTTGACAATTTTGACAATTTTGACAATTTTGACAATTTTGACAATTTTGACAATTTTGACAATTTTGACAATTTTGACAATTTTGACAATTTTGACAATTTTGACAATTTTGACAATTTTGACAATTTTGACAATTTTGACAATTTTGACAATTTTGACAATTTTGACAATTTTGACAATTTTGACAATTTTGACAATTTTGACAATTTTGACAATTTTGACAATTTTGACAATTTTGACAATTTTGACAATTTTGACAATTTTGACAATTTTGACAATTTTGACAATTTTGACAATTTTGACAATTTTGACAATTTTGACAATTTTGACAATTTTGACAATTTTGACAATTTTGACAATTTTGACAATTTTGACAATTTTGACAATTTTGACAATTTTGACAATTTTGATAATTTTGACAAGTTTTACAATTTTGACAATTTTGACAATTTTGACAATTTTGAC
Source organism: Uranotaenia lowii (assembly GCF_029784155.1). Lineage (NCBI taxonomy): Eukaryota > Metazoa > Arthropoda > Insecta > Diptera > Culicidae > Uranotaenia > Uranotaenia lowii. The sequence goes on from NC_073693.1 coordinate 48,372,807, forward strand.
AATTTTGACAATTTTGACAATTTTGACAATTTTGACAATTTTGACAATTTTGACAATTTTGACAATTTTGACAATTTTGACAATTTTAAATATTTTGCCTTTTTTTTAGGAACACAATTTTCATCAACTGTTATCTACAGCAAACCGTAACAAACCAACCGGAAAATTCCACAGTCATCAACTAGCACCAACAGGAAATGGGTGGAGGTGAGCTGGAGCTCAGTTTTCACAGCATAGCGAAATTTCAGTCACGAGTTGTTTCTTCCTTGCCGAGAGAAAAAAGAATTCCCGAAAACCAAAATTTTTCGCCCACGATTGCTAAACACCGTGAATTCCTGATCCACATGATTGTTGAGAAAACCAACGAAAAAAAATGTTGTTCCAAAGTAGGAAAATGTTGAACTTGTTTTCAAACCATTGCTCTAGCAGCTCCAAACTTTATTTTCTGGCCTACAGTATTTTTCCGTTCAAGGAACAAGCTAGAAAGCGTGTGGAATGCTTTACGAAAACGCGCCCCTCTGCTTGGCGCGGAAAGAAAAGTGAACAGATTTATGGCGAATTTAAATTTTGTTCTCACCGATAATCACGTTCCTGGAGGGCAGTGATTTTAAATGGGCCGCCAAATTGTATTCCAAATTGAGAAGGACTGGAGGGATTGGAATTTTTACTCGGGAATAAAGTTTAACGGAGGAGTGAAAAAGAATTCGAAGGTTGTGGAAGAAAGTGTTCGAAATTCTTATTCGGAATTTCAATCCAGATTTCAGAACTTCCAAATGTTCAACACTCAAAACTTATTTTTGGATTATTACTTATTTTTGGATTATTATAAATTAGGATTTTTGAACTTAAAAAATGCAAGTAAATTAACACTTTACAATAGAAATTTCAAAGATTGCTGAAAAAATTATCTTAGTAAATTTTCTAATTATGTCGTTTTGCTAATTATTTTATCATTAAAACACATATCTCACGCTACCATTCATCTTAAGAATAACAAACCTTCAAGGTTTTCAATTTCTGTTTTCTATTCATTCAATCAGAAATTAAAAACATTCTTCATAAGCTTACTCAGAAGAAATCATTTCTCGGTAAATTGGATGCCTCCATCCTCTTACCAGGAAGCTTCTCCAAAGGGTGTTTGAAATTGAAAAACTTCACACGCATAGCAACAAACTTTGTTTTTTTTTTGTTTCCATAGAAAGAAACGAGTTTGTGCTTGTGTTTTAGGAGATTCGTTTCCATTAGCCAAATGAAAAAGACTTAGAAAAAGTATCAATTCCTTGAAAACCATTCTAGCTTAAATTTTATTCTTTAAAAATAATCAAGCAAAATGTTTTTCAACTGAAATAAATTTCAAGAGATTTTTTTCATTATAATCTTAAATAATTACTTTCCCTTACTCACAATCACCTTTTCATCCCGCCCAAAAAGAGGTTGAAATTTCCCAAATGCTCCCCGGAGCTATTAGAAAGGAAATTTTGTGGTTCCGGGCATTCGAAGAAAAATCGCAATAAGAAACAAAAAACTAATCTGAACCTAGAATTTCACCCCACAATCTGGCACCTTTCCCGACCAAATAACAACAATCGGTCCGGTGTCCCAGAGTAGTAAATGGGTACGTATAGAAGGATATTTAATAGCCAAAGTCTGCACAGATGATGGCCAAAACCTTAAGTCTTAGGCCAAACAGACCAGGCCAAGCCAGACCATGCCAAGCCAAGCCAAGGTTGTGGTGGAGGATAATTTAATGAAAATAAGCTTCGTTAATTAATTTGAGCCCTTGTGCTACTGTTGTTGTTATTTTGCGTCATCCTCCATCCACCCCCATTTTCCACATTGTTGGTGACTTTTTCCCGGATTACGGGCCTTTGTTTCGAACGGTGCAGAATTTCCTCCATTCAGGAACTTTTGCACCTCATTTTTCGCTTTCGGGCATTTCCCCCCACCCTACTTCTAATGGACTTAGTCATGTTTCGAGATTTAGAATCAAAATCCGATTCACTTTGGAACCGGTAATTGAAAAAGTGGTGTCATTCTTGTTGGTAGAATAAGGCTAGGGCGTAGATTAGCGATATTATCAAAAAACAAATTTACTATTAATAATTTTCCATATGCCAATTTTATAAATTTATCAGCGCCATAATGTTTTAAAAGGTATTCTTATATTCTTATTTTTTCGGAATCCTTTATTCAGCCAACATGGAGCTTTCAAAGAACACAATAAAGAGTGGACGCAAAAAACTAAACCAATTCAAGTAAGAGTGACCAAAAACTTCAGTTGCAAAAAAAAGGTTTAAATCGGTCAAAACTGTCAAAATGGTCAAAATTGTTAAAATTGTCAGAATTATCAAAATTGTCAAAATTTCAAAATTGTCAAAATTGTCAAAATTGTCAAAATTGTCAAAATTGTCAAAATTGTCAAAATTGTCAAAATTGTCAAAATTGTCAAAATTGTCAAAATTGTCAAAATTGTCAAAATTGTCAAAATTGTCAAAATTGTCAAAATTGTCAAAATTGTCAAAATTGTCAAAATTGTCAAAATTGTCAAAATTGTCAAAATTGTCAAAATTGTCAAAATTGTCAAAATTGTCAAAATTGTCAAAATTGTCAAAATTGTCAAAATTGTCAAAATTGTCAAAATTGTCAAAATTGTCAAAATTGTCAAAATTGTCAAAATTGTCAAAATTGTCAAAATTGTCAAAATTGTCAAAATTGTCAAAATTGTCAAAATTGTCAAAATTGTCAAAATTGTCAAAATTGTCAAAATTGTCAAAATTGTCAAAATTGTCAAAATTGTCAAAATTGTCCAAATTGTCAAAATTGTCAAAATTGTCAAAATTGTCAAAATTGTCAAAATTGTCAAAATTGTCAAAATTGTCAAAATTGTCAAAATTGTCAAAATTGTCAAAATTGTCAAAATTGTCAAAATTGTCAAAATTGTCAAAATTGTCAAAATTGTCAAAATTGTCAAAATTGTCAAAATTGTCAAAATTGTCAAAATTATCAAAATTGTCAAAATTGTCAAAATTGTCAAAATTGTCAAAATTGTCAAAATTGTCAAAATTGTCAAAATTGTCAAAATTGTCAAAATTGTCAAAATTGTCAAAATTGTCAAAATTGTCAAAATTGTCAAAATTGTCAAAGCTTTCACAATTGTCAAAATTGTCCAAACTGTCAAAATTGTCAAAATTGTCAAAATTGTCAAATTTATCAAAATTGTCAAAATTGTCAAAATTGTCAAATTTATCAAAATTGTCAAAATTGTCAAAATTATCAAAACTGTCTAAATTGTCAAAAATGTCAAAATTGTCAAAATTGTCAAAATTGTCAAAATTCTCAAAATTGTCAAAATTGTCAAAATTGTCAAAATTGTCAAAATTGTCAAAATTGTCAAAATTGTCAAAATTGTCAAAATTGTCAAAATTGTCGAAATTGTCAAAATTGTCAAAATTGTCAAAATTGTCAAAATTGTCAAAATTGTCAAAATTGTCAAAATTGTCAAAATTGTAAAAATTCTCAAAACTGTCTAAATTGTCAAAATTGTCAAAATTGTCAAAATTGTCAAAATTGTCAAAATTGTCAAAATTGTCAAAAATGTCAAAAATGTCAAAAATGTCAAAAATGTCAAAAATGTCAAAAATGTCAAAAATGTCAAAAATGTCAAAAATGTCGAAAATGTCAAAAAATGTCAAAAATGTCAAAAATGTCAAAAATGTTAAAAATGTCAAAAATGTCAAAAACGTCAAAAATGTCAAAAACGTCAAAAATGTCAAAAATGTCAAAAATGTCAAAAATGTCAAAAATGTCAAAAATGTCAAAAATGTCAAAAATGTCAAAAATGTCAAAAATGTCAAAAATGTCAAAAATGTCAAAAATGTCAAAAATGTCAAAAATGTCAAAAATGTCAAAAATGTCAAAAATGTCAAAAATGTCAAAAATGTCAAAAATGTCAAAAATGTCAAAAATGTCAAAAATGTCAAAAATGTCAAAAATGTCAAAAATGTCAAAAATGTCAAAAATGTCAAAAATGTCAAAAATGTCAAAAATGTCAAAAATGTCAAAAATGTCAAAAATGTCAAAAATGTCAAAAATGTCAAAAATGTCAAAAATGTCAAAAATGTCAAAAATGTCAAAAATGTCAAAAATGTCAAAAATGTCAAAAATGTCAAAAATGTCAAAAATGTCAAAAATGTCAAAAATGTCAAAAATGTCAAAAATGTCAAAAATGTCAAAAATGTCAAAAATGTCAAAAATGTCAAAAATGTCAAAAATGTCAAAAATGTCAAAAATGTCAAAAATGTCAAAAATGTCAAAAATGTCAAAAATGTCAAAAATGTCAAAAATGTCAAAAATGTCAAAAATGTCAAAAATGTCAAAAATGTCAAAAATGTCAAAAATGTCAAAAATGTCAAAAATGTCAAAATTGTCAAAAATGTCAAAAATGTCAAAAATGTCAAAAATGTAAAAAATGTCAAAAATGTCAAAAATGTCAAAAATGTCAAAAATGTCAAAAATGTCAAAAATGTTAAAAATGTCAAAAATGTCAAAAACGTCAAAAATGTCATAAATTTCAAAACTTTCAAAATTGTCAAAATTGTCAAACATGTCAAAAATGTCAAACATGTCAAAATTGTCAAAATTGTCAAAATTGTCAAAATTGTCAAAATTGTCAAAATTGTCAAAGTTGTCAAAACTGTCAAAATTGTCAAAATTGTCAAAATTGTCAAAATTGTCAAAATTGTCAAAATTGTCAAAATTGTCAAAATTGTCAAAATTGTCAAAATTGTTAAAATTGTCAAAATTGTCAAAATTGTCCAAATTGTCGAAATTGTCAAAATTGTCAAAATTGTCAAAATTGCCAAAATTGTCAAAATTATCAAAATTGTCAAAATTGTCAAAATTATCAAAATTGTCAAAATTGTCAAAATTGTCAAAATTGTCAAAATTGTCAAAATTGTCAAAATTGTCAAAATTGACAAAATTGTCAAAATTGTCAAAATTGTCAAAATTGTCAAAATTGTCAAAATTGTCAAAATTGTCAAAATTGTCAAAATTGTCAAAATTGTCAAAATTGTCAAAATTGTCAAAATTGTCAAAATTGTCAAAATTGTCAAAATTGTCAAAATTGTCAAAATTGTCAAAATTGACAAAATTGTCAAAATTGTCAAAATTGTCAAAATTGTCAAAATTGTCAAAATTGTCAAAATGGTCAAAATTGTCAAAATTGTCAAAATTGTCAAAATTGTCAAAATTGTCAAAATTGTCAAAATTGTCAAAATTGTCAAAATTGTCAAAATTGTCAAAATTGTTAAAATTGTTAAAATTTGTAAATTGTTAAAATTGTTTAAATTGTTAAAATTGACAAAATTGTCAAAACTGTCAAATTTGTCAAATTTGTCGAAAATGTCAAAAATGTCAAAAAAAAGCCAGAAATGTCAAATTTGTCGAAATTGTCAAAATTTGTTTTAAACCTTAGGTATCCAATATCAAGGTGTTTTTCAAAATAACAGAAAAATGTTTTCTAAGTTTTCCCAATTTCCTTACATGGCGACCGTAGGAAATTCATCTAGGAATTATTGAAAAGTAAATTAATCTTGGAGTTGAAGGTCCACTTAAACTTTTTTTTGACAAAAAAGTGAACTTTTCTTGAATACGAAGGTTTTAACAAAGAAATATATGCCAATGCCAGTCCATCCAAAATAAAAAAAAGTGAGAACATAAATCTTCCCAAAATCAATGGAAAACATCTCGGTTTCCTAATCAAAACATTTCCTGTTTCACTCTTGTATAATCCATTCTCATCTCATTGTCTTTGTTTTATTTTTCGAGAGGACTGTGAACCGAAAACTTTCTTCATCACTATTAGAACCAGAAGGAATAGTGGGTGGGAAGACAGGATTCAAGTTGCCAATAACAATGAAACCAGATTACAAATGTGTTCGAGTGCGTGTAACCAATTGCTTTTCTTATCTGTCAAACTGTGAAACAACGTCATCAGCTTATTAAACATTGAGGTTAAATGGGTTCACCCTCGGGGTTGTCTAGATCTGCTTCGAGGATTCTGTTCAGAAAATGGGGGAAAAGTCAAGTTTCGCAAGATTTTTCTTTTGGGGAAGGGAAGGCGAAAACCACACAAAAGCTTGAATCGTTAGGAGTTTTTCAAAGAAATAAAACGTTATGTTATGGTGATGGTTGCGGGTAAAGTTTGCCATTACCATTCTCGGTGCGACTTGTAAGGAACTTGAACTGAGTGTTTTTTTTTTAACGGGAAAAAACAAAATCGAAAAGAACCTTTATTTTTCAAGACTGAATTATTCAAGTTCAAATTTAAATTTCAACAAATGTGGATATTATAAAAATGGGCTTATCCTTTTTTTAAAAAAATACACATTTTTGGGTCCCAAGAAACACACAATAATGAATAATAAAAAACGAGAAATCGCATGAATGCAATTTAACGCTTCCCGTACGCTCCATTAATTCGAACAGTTTCGAGAAATTTACTTTTCTCATTCTGTTTTATGGCCCGGCTTGGCTTGGATGTTGCACTTTTGTTTCGTCTCCTGCTGCATGCTTGCGCATTCTATTTCGGTCCATCGTGTCGTCGCGTCGTTTTTCGGTGTGGGTCACCACATTTGGCTTCTTCTGGGTGCAGCAGCGGAAAACTCATTGGCAAATATCGTTGTCAGGCGGATTAACTGCCGAAGAGTTGGGGCGTTGAATTGAATTCATTCAAAAGAAGATCGGTAGTCGAATGTCATCAGAATTATCTTTTAAAACTTTTTCAAATCAGCAAGGACAAAGTTCAACCAGATGACAAGCATAAAAAAATTAACTTCATCATTCTAAGGTACACCCAAGAAGGAACCTTCCGAGATGACTGAAAGTGAAAAACAATTCAAACAAATTTTTAACGGTCATTCTCGGTCATTCGCTTTCGAAGACAAACGAAAACGAAAAACAGCATCATCAGAAGCTCATCAGGGAATCAAGTCACGCGTCTTTAGCATGACTCGAATCAATGGGCGATGATTGCGAGTTTATGAAATTTAAACAAAAATGACGCGAAAAAGGTCATAAACTCCTTGCCATTCTGTATATCAAACAATTGAAAATTTGTGAATAAAGGAGCAGGAATTAAACTTTGAATTCCAGTTTTTATGATTTGAATTTCAGAATTTGGAGATTTAATAGGCAAGCTTAAAAAGTCCGAAATCGAGAATTGGAATCCAAGAGACGAGATTCGAGAATTTATAGTCGAGAGTCGAATGTCGAAAATTATTCTTAAAGCAAGTCGAGAGACGAGAAATGAGAATCGGAAGTCAAGAATCGAGATTGGAGTGTAAAAAGGCGAACGTCAGAACTGATAGTCAACAATCAAAAATCGAGAGTCGAGATTCGAGAGTCAAGAGTCAAGAATTAGGAGTTGACATGCGAGAGTTAGGAGTTAAGATTCAAATGTCTAGAGTGGAGAGGTGGGAGTCGATATTTGAAAAGCAAAAGTCGAGAGTCGAGAGTTGAAAGTCGAAAGTCGGTCAATCGAAAGTCCAAAGTCAAGATTAAAGTGTAGAAAGTCGGGAGTCGTTAGTGGTCTAGAATCAAGAGTCGAGAGTTGAGAGTTGAGAGTTGAGAGTCGAGAGTCGAGAGTCGAGAGTCGAGAGTCGAGAGTCGAGAGTCGAGAGTCGAGAGTCGAGAGTCGAGAGTCGAAAGTCGAGAGTTGAGAGTCGAGAGTTGAGAGTTGAGAATCGAGAGTCGAGAGTCGAGAGTCGAGAGTCGAGAGTCGAGAGTCGAGAGTCGAGAGTTGAGAGTTGAGAATCGAGAGTCGAGAGTCGAGAGTCGAGAGTCGAGAGTCGAGAGTCGAGAGTCGAGAGTCGAGAGTCGAGAGTCGAGAGTCGAGAGTCGAGAGTCGAGAGTCGAGAGTCGAGAGTCGAGAGTCGAGAGTCGAGAGTCGAGAGTCGAGAGTCGAGAGTCAAGAGTCAAGAATCCAGAGTCGAAATTCGAGAGTCGAGAGTCGAGAGTCGAGAGTCGAGAGTCTAGAGTCGAGAAACGAGATTCGAGAGTCGAGAGTCAAGAAACAAGAGTCGAGAGTCGAGAGTCGATAGTCGAACGAGTGTCAAAAGTTGAGAGTTAAGAGTCGAGAGTCGAGATTCAAGGGTCGAGAGTCGAGAGTCGAGAGTCGAGAGTCGAGAGTCGAGAGTCGAGAGTCGAGAGTCGAGAGTCGAGAGTCGAGAGTTGAGAGTCGAGAGTCGAGAGTCGAGAGTCGACAGTCGAGAGTCGAGAGTCGAGAGTTGAGACTTGAGAGTCGAGAGTTAAGAGTTGAGAGTTGATAGTCGAAAGTCGAGAATTGAGGGTTGAGAGTCGAGAGTCGAGAGTAGAGAGTCAAGAGTCGACAGTTGAGAGTCGAGAGTCCAGGGTTAAGAGTCAAAAGTTGACAGTACAGGGTCGAGAGTCGAAAGTCGAGAGTTGAGAGACGAGAGTCGAGAGTCGAGAGTCGAGAGTCAAGAGTCAGAAGTCGATAGTCGAATGTCAATAGTCGAGAGTTGAATGTCAAGAGTCGAGGGTCGAGATTCAAAAGTCAAGAGTCGAAAGACGAAAGTCGATAGTCAAGAGTAGAGAGTCGAGAGTCGAGAGTCGAGAGTCGAGATTCAAGGGTCAAAAGTCGAGAGTCGATAGTCAAGACCCAAAAGCCGAGAGTCTAGAGTTGAATAGTCAAGAGTCGAGAATCGAGAGTCGAAGATTGAGAGTCAAAAGTCGAAAGACGAAAGTCGAGATTCCAGAGTCAAAAGTCGAGAATCAAAAGTCGAGAATCGAGAGTTGGGAGTCGAGAGTTTAGTGTCTAAAATCGAAAGTATAGAGTCGAGAGTCGAGAGTCGAGAGTCGAGAGTCGGGAGTCGAGAGTCGGGAGTCGAGAGTCGAGAGTCTAGAGTCAAGAGTCGAGAGTCAAGACTCGAAAGTCGAGAGTCGAGAGTCAAGAGTCGAGAGTCGAGAGTCCAGAGTTGAGAATCGAGAGTCGAAAGTCAAGAGTCGAAAGTCAAGAATGGAAAGTAGAGAGTTCTAAGTGAAGTAAAACTGGTAAAAAAGTTTTAATCACTCGATAACTCGCCAAAAAAAGTCGATTATTTAAGGGGGGGGGGGGTAGGGTCTAACGGGTAAAAAAAAACACCATTTTCACGATTTTTTTTTCTAGAGCTATCGTTCAAACAAATGTATTCAAATTTTTTGCATTATATAAAGCATTGTTAAAAGAACATTTAGTAATTTTTTCGTAGAAAAATATTGAAAAATGAGCCGGTGACGGAGCATTTTCGAGGATGCCTTTTAGAAAACAGGATTTGCGGTGGACACTGTATCTCAGCACAGAATCATCTGAAATCAAAAAATCAGAGCAAAATATTTTTAATAGATGTTTTTCTGGACCCCAACGTTTTTATTTTACTTAAAAAATTTTTTATGAAATTTTTGTGGCTGTTTGAAGTAAAAACTACGATTTTTCACGAAAAAATCTGCCATTTTTTATCTGTAAAATCTCCCCAAAGTAAAAAAATAAAAAAAGAAAAACGTTGGGGTCTGGTATTTTATATGTAGAAAACATGTTCCAAATTTTAAAAGAATCGGATAAGTAGTTTTCAAATGACGATGTCCACGGGCTTTAAAAATGTGCTTTCGAGAAAAACGCGTTTGAAGTTTCTGCTCTTGCTTTCTTGCAGTATTAGATTGGAGGAGATAAAGGCCTATAATTTCTACAGTTTTGCTTCAATTGACTTGAAAATTTGACACAACATTCTTGAAATGTTCTGCAATAAGAAAATAAAAAAATAAAAAAATCGATTTTTTGAAAGTGTTAGACCCTACCCCCCCCTTAATTCACAATCTATTGAGGCGATAATCAAGAATAAATCCGTTGTTGAAGATTCTTAAAATTGCAAATAAGTTACCTTATTGAAGGGATTTTTTAGTCCATGTTTTTCTTACCTGAAAAAAAAAACAAAAAATGTGATTACCATGACTGATAGAAAATGAACGTAAGCAGTAAGTATATGATTCAATATTTAAAAATGTTATTTTAAACTTGTACAAGAAATTATCAGAAAATTTAACATTGTAGGAAATTTTATCAACAAATTTTAATCCACCAGCAGCTCTTTTTCAATCGCCTTTAAAAAGGCTCCATCAACGACACCAATAGCTTCGGAGAGTTTCAATTTTGTCCTCAATTAAAACGCGGACGTACGCAGGTTGAATTTCAATTATCCCTGGGCTTATTCTTCGGAGTTATTTTTGTAAGCCGGCTTCCCGATACAACTCGCAGCTGACTGATGAAAATTTTGCAATCATCTACAATTCAAAACAAAATTTATTGTTATGGATCGTTTGAATTTGCATCGACCTTATTAAGACCAAGCTTAAATTAGATTTGTATTTTTCTCCAAATGTAAACAATTGTAAGTACGTAGCATTCATTCAAAACAAACGATCGAAAACAATTTTTTTCCCGCAAACTCCAGGATTAAATTTCACAATTCATCGAAACACCCCCCCAAAAAACATGGACTTGGAATGTGTCCGAACCGAGTAATTAAACCCACTCATAATTGAAAATATTCAAAAGCTTGTTTTTGGGTTTTCGCAGCCGAAAAAACGAACGAATCAGCGGACAGAAGTAAATAGAGCTAGCCAACGTCAACAAAATATCACGTGCACACATTTGATCGGGTTGAGCGCTAAAAGCGTTTTTCACGCTCGTCGTTTTTCCAACCGTCGGCCACCGTCACCGCTTAGGAATAGAGAAATCGGGAGGATTTTTCTTTGTGCCGTTTGCCAAATATTTGAGCTTGATTCATCAACAACTAGCTGCCGGTTGACGTCTGAGGAAGCTGTTTCTGATATTTGACTGAGATTTTTCGTTCGAGACAGAATGACGAGAGTTGTCCGTCACGGACGATATGGCAACAGCGTCAACAAATGACAAACAGTTAAGTAGGTGATGTTGGGAGTTAATCTTTTGCCGAATTTTTCACCGTGGGACCTGTCTAGCGGATAAGCTAGAATTTTTCCCGTTTTTTTTGTTATTCTGAAGGTGAAAGGTTAACAGATCCTTGGGAAAAACTTTTTGAACAAAACGATTTTGTCATTCATGTCTTTGGGGAAAACTTGAACGATATTTGCAGCATACCAAAGCCTTTTCAAGTTTTAGTAATTTTTGGAAATTGATCTGTTGTGAACATCACTTTGAGATATTTCCAGCATAATTTAAAAAAATTTACAATCAAGAATATAGAGAAAAGAGTAAAAAGTCGAGATTCAACAGTCCAGATTCGGCTGTCAAGAATCGACAGTCGGGAGTCGAAAGCCTTTAGCTGAAAGTCGAGAATCAATAGCAGAGAGTTGACAGTCGAAAACCGACAGCCAAGAATTGAAAACGAGAATCGACAGTTGAGAGTCGGAGTAGAGAGTCGACAGTCGAGAGGCGAGAGTCGACAGTCGAAAGTTGACAGTCGAGAGTCGAGAGTCAAGAGTCGATAGTCGAGAATCGAAAGTCGAGATTCAACAGTCGAGAGTCGACATTCGGCAATCGAAAATCAACAGTCGAGATTCGACTGTCGAGAGTCGAGAGTGGACAGTCGACAGTCGACAGTCGCCAGTTGGCAGTCGAAAGTCGACAGCCGACAGACGACAGGTTACAGTCGAGAGTCGAGAGCCCACAGTTGAGAGTCGAAAGCCGAAAGTCGACAGTCGAGAGTCAACAGTCGAGAGTCGATAGTCAAGAGTCGACAGTCGAGAGTCGACAGTCGAGAGTCGAGGGTCGAAAGTCAAAAGTCGACAGTCGATAATCGACAATCGACATCCGACAGTCAGCAGTTGGCAGTCGAAAGTCGACAGTCGACAGTCGAGAGATGAGAGTCAAGAGTTGAGAGTCGACAGTCGAGAGTCGAAAACTGAAAGTCAACAGTCGAGAGTTGTCGAAAGTCGACAGTCGAGAGTCGACAGTTGAGAGTCGACATTCGAGAGTCGACAGTCGAGAGTTTACAGTCGAGAGTCGACAGTCGAGAATCGACAGTCGAGAGTCGACAGTCGAGAGTCTACAGTCGAGAGTCGGCAGTCGAGAGTCGACAGTCGAGAGTCGACAGTCGAGAGTCGACAGTCGAGAGTCGACAGTCAAGAGTCGACAGTCGAGAGTCGAGAGTCGACAGTCGAGAGTCGACAGTCGAGAGTCGACAGTCGAGAGTCGACAGTCGAGAGTCGACAGTCGAGAGTCGACAGTCGAGAGTCGACATCCGAGAGTCGACAGCCGAGAGTCGACAGTCAAGAGTCGACAGTCAAGAGTCGACAGTCGAAAATAAACATACGACAGTCGAGAGTCGAAAGTCGAGAGTCGACAGTCGAGAGTCAACAGTCGAAATTTGACAGTCAACAGTCGACAGTCTATAGTCAACAGTCGACAGTTGATAGTCAAGAGTCGATTGTCGACAGTCGACAGTCGAGAGATGACAATCGAGAGTTTATAGTCAAGACTCGATTGTCGACAGTCGACAGTCGAGAGATGACAATCGAGAGTCAACATTTTAGGAGCAACAGTCGAAGTTGAAAGTAGAGAGTCGACAGCATATAGTCGACAGCATATAGTCGACAGCATATAGTCGAAAGCATATAGTCGACAGCATATAGTCGACAGGCATGGGCCAGTAGTCAAGAATTTTTAATCAAGAGTCAACAGTTGAGAATTGTCAGTCGATATTTAAAAGTAAAAAGACAGCAGTAGAAAGTCGACAATACAAAGATAATAATAACCGACAGTTGATAGTTTATGGTCGAAAGTCGAGAGTCGAAATTTGAGAGTCGAAAGTTGAAAGTCGAAAGTCGAGAGTCGAAAGTCGAGAGTCGAAAGTCGAGATTCGACAGTTGACAGTTGATAGTCAACATTCGACAGTCAACAGTCGACAGTCGACAGTCGACAGTAGACGATTCAACAGTTGATAATTGAGAATCGCAAGTTGACAGTCGATATTCGACTGTCGAAAATCGATAGTCAAGAGACGACTGTTGAAAGTCGATAATAGAAAGTCGACATTCGACATTATCATGAAGTTTTGTCAGGAAACTGTTAATTTATCTGTTGTGAACAAAACTCTGAATTGGTTCTAAAATAATTACTAAAGAGTCAAGTGTCAACAAAATCAAAAAAAAATCTGAATAACAAACGCTAAATAAGAGTTTTCAACAAAAACGTCGTGAAAAATCAAAAAAAATATCGAAAGCTTTCCCAGGTTCAATTTAGAATGATCTGAAATAACGAAAAAAGCATTATGAAAATTCTATCCCCAAGCAAACGAAGCCAGTAGTGTTTCGGTACTGACTGCATGTGGCAGCCCAAAAGCTAGCGCCAAAGTTAGAAATTGACCAAACGTGAGCGGAATATTAATGGTCGAATTTAAGGGGGGGGGGCGCAAAACTTTTCGCTAAAAGGGTACTTTTTACACTCGCCAAACAGAGATGACAACAGCAATTGTTTGCTTCGGCATAAATGAAAGTTTTTTTTTCCTGTTGGCTCCCCACTCACGAATGATTCAGCAACTGGTTAGAGCCAGTTTTTATTTTTGTCACATGTTGATTGGTAGTTTTGGGAGGCGTTTTACGTTTTTTTTTCATCTTGTTGCTCTTCGAAAAAAGGAAAACTTCTGCTTCAAGGTTGAGCGGCTTGGTTCTAGAGTTTCCTGCCTCTCTATGGACAAAATTTTGTGTGGTGGGAGATTATTTTAGGAAGCCTTCAACGACGAGTTTTGTCGCTGTTCGGATATGTGAAAATTGGGAAAATGTCACTCGACAATGTTGAAGAGGGGAGAATGCTCATTAACAACGAAAAACCTAAGCTAGAGGTAGACAGGGAAAGAAAACTGAAAGTTGTCATGACCGGGTATCGAATTTCCTCTCACGGCTCGAAACCGGAATTTGCTCGTTTTTTTCCTTTCTCTAACGACACTGTCATTAACTCTGTTGATGAAATAAGTTGAAAAGATTAGTTTAAAAGTGTTTCTAAATTAAGATTTTTGAACCCCAGGTCATGGAGGTTGTTTGGTTACATCCGAATTTTTCATTATAATAAAGTTCGAGGATTCTGCCTAATGGATTGAATAAAACAAAGTATCTCAAACATACAAAATTGAAAAAAATCCCCAAAGAAAGGGCAACCGGAAAACATTCCCATACATAGTAATTCAATAACAAAATTGAAGACAAATTTTTGGCTCCACTAGCAATATTTTCTCAAGACCGATCCCATTTTGCCATCTGCCGCTTTCCCCGCACCAAAGAGTAGCGCCATTTTGTCTCCACCATACTCAGTGCCGTATTTTGACAGTTTTCCAAACTAATTTTAATTTAAAACACATTTGTAACACGGGGTGCATTCGGGCAAGCAAAACGAGACAGAGTCGTTGCCGGTTTATTTTCTACCCGGGGCAAAAATATTCTTATTGCTTACGGTTTGCTCACGTGACTGTGGTTGGAGTCCGGTGTAGAACGACGACTACGACGATGATGATTCAACTTGTGTCTCAATAAATTTGTAAGCGAAAAAATCACTTCTTGGGCGTTAAATTTGTTGAGATCACTAGTTCGATAATTAAAAAGAGGGGTTTTCTTCCACAAATTATAAATAACTCGTCTCAAAGTTGTTACTTTAACTTGTTATGTTTTCCGTTTAAATAAAAATCACTTTTTTCCTGTAGACTCACCCTAACGTTCACCTATGACAAAACGGACGACTAAAACGAAAGTATCCAACCGGTAAGTAAAACTGCCGAGAAGCGATTCCTCCCCAAATAAATAACTTTTGTGTGACTTATGTCTTCGAAGATGACAGTTTTTTCGGAGGTTTTTTTTTCTTTTCATCTGTCTTTTGCGTTCGCCGAATATTTTAGGAAAAATAAAATTGGTGAAGCGAAATGACATCTACGAGAGGAAATGATAGTAGTTTTACAGTTTTGCTGAACTTTTGGCCCTTTGATGGTAACATTCGAGATTTGGAAGATTTTTCAATGGAAAAAAATTGAGAAGTTTGTCTTTTGACTTCGGGAAACGATACTGTTTTTTTTTTTTTTTCATTAGTTGTTCACCCTGTTGGTAAATTCGTTCTGAGCATTGTATTCCAAAACACGACGAGCGATTACATGTTAACTTCTTTGGGTAACAAGTGGTGACTTGTGGAATCTTTTTCATCTTTCAACCTATCTGATAAGATTAGGAACCAGAATGAAACTTTGCATTGATGTAGGAGGCATATTCGCGATCCATGAACACTCCTTTTAAAACTCCTCAAGATCTGACCTCTCCCTTAACAACTCACTGCAAGACTACTTCTCTTAATTACTCAAGTTCTAATGTCCCTTCTAAAAGAATCGAGGTCTGATTTACTCATCGAAATGTGTTGTTATATGTGTTTCCTTCCTTTGACTTCATAGTTCATAGTCATGGTTCGACTCGAACAACTTTTACCAGTGACCTGAATCTCCGCAACTTCTCTCGTAGCTAACGGCCTTACTCGGATAATCTTCGCTAATGAATTTATCCTGCCTTACGCAAGACGTGCCCACAAAATTCACTTACACCCACTAATTAGACTCTGCTCCAATAATGACCTTCCTGGGAGATGGAACTATCGGCAAAAGATTCTTTGCCGGTCCGGCACTACGAAGCTTTCTTATTGCTGGCATTGTCCTCCCAGAGATAAAAATAAAATAAAAAAAACACCGGCCGAAAGGCAGACGCCAATGCTGTGTTTTTTTTATGATTAGGCGTTGCTGAAGAACTATGACAATAATCCTTCGTTTACCAACTGACTCAGTTGGTGCACTGGTATAGTAATCGGTCTGGCAAGTCGAAATAAGAATGTTGCGTTTGGTTCGATTCTCACTTAATTTTTTTTATATTGGGAGAAATCCGATATGATAAAAACCCAAAAAATATATTTTTCTCACTTGAATGTACAGTGGTGCCTCGATATACGAGTGCCCCAACATACAAGATTTTCGAGATACGAGCCGAGGAGCAAGTGATTTTTTGCTTTTAATTCGAGCGAAATTCGAGATACAAGTTCGATTCGGTTCGTTAGTAACACCAATGTGTCAAGCTTCCCGATTTTGTCTGGATCTTCGAGATACGATTCGAGATTCGTATGTCGAGGTACCACTGTATTGGTCATGCATCATTTTGCTTGGGAGCTCAAGTCTTTTTGCTAGTAGTGCTTTTCCAATCATATCATTTTTGGACAGTACCTTTTTCAGCGCATTTTTGATATAGAATTAGCACCGAGCGGCATTAAAATTTGGCGACCTCTCCTTTGGATGTAGAAGTATATCTTGCCATAGCTAGGTATCAGAATGGGGGTAGGCTTAATAGCGGCACGTTATCCAAACATACGGGAAAATTGTGCCTAGCCTTTTTTTATCCAAGATTTCATCATTTACCTGAGAAACCTGAAAAACCTATAAAAGGAAGAAATAAATTCAATCTATTTAAGATGGCATAAAGCCTTTCCACTAGGGATTATTAGCATTAAAGCTCTTTTCTACATTCGGTAAGGAATGATAGAATGTTTTTTAAGTTTAATTTCTTAAACTCGGATTCGCTTAAAGCGTAAGATCCCAGAGTACAAAAACGTAGTCTGGCAAATGAGGGACAGTTACATATAAGATGGAAGGGATCTTCCACATCTGATTCACAACTACCACATACTGGAGATTCAGCACGCTGAATGTTGTGCATGTGATAGTTGAGTTTACAATGACCGGAGAGTGCTCTGATCAAGATGCTGCAATGAGATTTATTTAAAGTTAATAAGTAACTCGATATGATTGGAGATGGTTTTTCTAAAAATAATTTAGTTTGACGACAAGTGTCCAACTCTTCCCAGTATCGTTCATGCTGGTTAGAGGACCAAGTTTGAATTTGGTTTCTGAACCAACATGGTGATATTGGGACAGCCGGCTCTGGTCCGTAAAATTCCTTTTCCGACCCAGCTCTAGCGAGTTCATCGGCGCATTCGTTTCAAAAAATTCCCTTATGTCCGGGTACCCATAGAAGGTTTAATCCATTGCCTTCAGCAAGTTCTTCGATTGCTTTCCGGCATGCGATTACCAGTTTTGATCTAGAACTGGAAGCACTGAGTGATTTGATAGCTGCTTGGCTATCTGAACAGAAATAAATTGTTCTGAACATAATCTTCTTTTGAAGTGCAATTTGCACTCCATACATAATAGCATATAGCTCAGCCTGAAAGACTGTACAATATTTTCCTAGAGGTTGAGCATGTTCTATGTTCAACTCGTGACAGTAAATTCCTGCACCTGCACGGCCGTTTGATAATGAACCGTCAGTATAGAATACAATATGAGAGGACATTTGGTCCTCTACGAAACCTGATAACCATTCTTGAGGAGAAGGAAATTTGACTTTGAACCTCATGTAGGGAAAACTACTCGAGAGTGTTAAATCGTTTGGCGCTAGATTAAACTTGTTTAATCTAACTAATTCAGGCCACACATTTGTATGACTCGATGATCTTTCGATATTTCCTGACAGCCAGAGACCAACTGCCTGTAGACGAAAAGCACATGAGAAGGCTTCCTGTTTTAGGAACAAGTGTAGAGGTTTGATAGAAAACAGAGCCTCTAGTGCTGCAGTAGGAGTTGTAGTGAACGATCCGGACATCCCTAAGAGACACATTCTTTGCAGGTGATTTAGTTTAGTCCGAACTGTTGCAACTTCTCCTTTCTGCCACCACACTAGACACCCATAGGCCAGAATTGGTCTTACTATTGTGGAGTAAATCCAGTGAATATGTTTGGGTTTGAGTCCCCAGTTTTTTCCGATTGCACGTCGGCATTGCCCGAAGGCCATGCATGTTTTTTTTATTCTGAATTCGATGTGATCAGACCAGTTTAATTTGGAGTCAAGAATGACACCCAAATATTTAACTTGATTAGACACGGTGATTTCGGAACCATAAAACAGCAGAGGGCGCACCCCGCGGGTGATACGTTTTTTAGTAAATAAAACAATATTAGTTTTTAGAGGATTAACTGAAAGTTCTACATGAGAACACCATCGTTCAACAGAGCGCAGAGCTTGTTGCATTATATCAAATAATGTGCTTATGCACAAACCTCTTACCAGCAGAAGATAATCATCTGCGAATCCATAGGTTGGTATTCCACGGTCATTGAGTTTTCTCAACAAACCGTCTGCAACTAGGTTCCACAAAAGAGGTGATAGTACACCTCCCTGTGGGCAACCACGTGTGCTAACTTTTGTTATTGAAGCCTGTCTTAAAGACGAATGAAGGTTCCTGTTACTTAGCATTGCGCTAATCCAGTTAGTTATAACACTAGGCACTCCATGAAGTAGTGCCGCATCCATTATTGATGTAAACGAGACATTATCAAATGCTCCTTCTATGTCTAGAAATGCTCCTAGACATGATTCTTTCTGTGAAAAACTATTTTCAATATTATGTACTACGTTGTGCAGAAGAGTTAATGTTGATTTTCCTGTTTGGTATGCATGCTGTGTCGCATTAAGCGGATGTTGGACAAGGCATTCTTGCCTGATATGATGATCAATTAAACGTTCAAGTGCTTTTAATAGAAATGAACTTAGACTAATAGGACGAAAGCTTTTGGCTTCGTCGTATGATGATCGTCCCCCTTTAGGGATGAATTTCACGGCTATCTGCCGCCAAAGTTTAGGAATATATCCATGAGCAAAACTGCTTATCATTATTTTTCTCAATATGTGTTTGAAATGATCGAAACCTTTTTGAAGCAAAACTGGAAATAAACCGTCACTTCCAGGAGATTTGTATTGAGCAAAACCATCGATTGCCCATTTGATCGATTCTGTAGTAACTATTTTCCAAGCAAAATGCAAGGAATCTAGACTTCCAGAAAAGAACTCAGGCTCTATCGATGAATCTTGATCAACACATCCTGGAAAGTGAGTATTGAATAGACAACTTAATGTTTCTTCGTCGTTTGATGTATAATCACCACTAGGGGTTTTAAGGTATGAAACCTGATAATCTTTTGATTTGGCTAAGACTTTATTTAACCTACTTGCTTCGTGCAAGCCTGAAATGTTTGTGCAGTAGCTCTGCCAACTTGAGCGTTCGGCAGCTCTTGTTGCTTTCCGGTAAGCTCTGCGAGCCAACATGAAAGCATCAAAACCTTCCGTGCGCCTTCGGTTCCAAGAGCGTCTGCAGTTTTTTCGTAATTTACTGAGATTTGAGTTCCACCATGGTGTACTGTTTTTGTTGAATTTCAACGTTCGTAAGGGACACGCTTCTTCATAAGAATTTAAAATAATTTCGGTGGTTTTTGCAACCACTTCATCCAACTCAGAAGGAGTAGTAATTTCAGGTGTATATCCATGAAATTTAGTAGCAAGATGCTCCAAATATAGGTCCCAATTAGTTGTTCTTGGGTTTCTGAATGTAATTGTTTCTAAAAACTCACCTGAGTGTTCAAAATAGATAAACCTGTGGTCAGAAATCGATTCTTCGTTAGGCACATGCCAATTTGAAAATTCCTGAGAAATCGTTCTAGAACAAAGTGTGATGTCAATCACCTCTTCTCTGTCACACCTAACAAAAGTTGGTTTATTTCCTACATTTAGAATTTCTAAATCAGTGCTGCTTAAATATTCCATTAAATTTAAGCCTCTCAGATTGATATCTGAGCTACCCCATACAAAATGATGGGCATTGGCATCACAGCCAATTACAAGAGGTATATTTTGTGATTCACAGAATGAAATGACATTTTTTAAATCATCCGTAGGGGATGATTGTTCATATGGTGAGTATGCTGAACAGTAGACGTATTTTCTATCAGGCAGCGAAACCTGAACGACGCAAATATCTCTTGTTGTTAGATTGGGTATAAGTGTTGCATTTAAAGAATTGTTTATCAATATACATGCACGAGGCATTATTCGGCATTAGTCATTCCAATTACACTGAACACAGTAAAGTTTGGTTTGAGCAAATTCCCTAAGTAAAAAGTTCCATTTCGGAAATAAGGTTCTTGGACCAAGGCGATTGATGCAGTTCCATTAAGGATTAAACGACATAAGTTCAGTGTAGCGGTTCTTTTGTGCTGCAGATTTATCTGTGCAACCTTAATAGAAAGCATTTCTATCAAAGAATTCCACACATATTTCCATCACACACAAGAACCTCTGCACCTTCATTTCGACGCATGAAGCGGGGTATCCCATACATGATGAAAATTTTAAAATCGTGTGTATAATCTGAATCCCACGAGTTGCCAGGAAAAATACGGCCCTTTGCACCAGTGCCTGGCTATAGTGCAGACCTTAAACAACGTTCTGCTTAAGATAGGATTATTATACACCCTCCTACCCCCACTTTGGGGCCCGCAGGCACAGAACCACCTTGAAGCGGGTGTTTACAAAATTTAGGAGTATACAACTCGTGCATGCGCATTAATAGCAATAAGCACAATTGGTGAATCCTCCCAATGTGATAGTCGCATTTGAAGAATGACTAACGCATATGGGAAGTACTGGATAAGTCGCCTTTTACGACGTGGACCAGTATCCCAGTGGTAGTATTCTATAAGCCGCCACCACACAGCCCAAACGACTATGACAATAATCCTTCGTTTACCAACTGACTCAGTTGGTGCACTGGTATAGTAATCGGTCTGGCAAGTCGAAATAAGAATGTTGCGTTTGGTTCGATTCTCACTTAATTTTTTTTATATTGGGAGAAATCCGATATGATAAAAACCCAAAAAATATATTTTTCTCACTTGAATGTACAGTGGTGCCTCGATATACGAGTGCCCCAACATACAAGATTTTCGAGATACGAGCCGAGGAGCAAGTGATTTTTTGCTTTTAATTCGAGCGAAATTCGAGATACAAGTTCGATTCGGTTCGTTAGTAACACCAATGATGTCAAGCTTCCCGATTTTGTCTGGATCTTCGAGATACGATTCGAGATTCGTATGTCGAGGTACCACTGTATTGGTCATGCATCATTTTGCTTGGGAGCTCAAGTCTTTTTGCTAGTAGTGCTTTTCCAATCATATCATTTTTGGACAGTACCTTTTTCAGCGCATTTTTGATATAGAATTAGCACCGAGCGGCATTAAAATTTGGCGAACTCTTCTTTGGATGTAGAAGTATATCTTGCCATAGCTAAGTAGTTTCACTGGAAAATTGGATGGATTACGCATTGGTTTCCCAAAGCATTATTCAGTTCGTATTTTGGCTTAACCTCTAGAAAAGGGGAAGGCTTAATAGCGGCAAGTTATCCGAACAAACGGGAAATTGTGCCTTCAGATTATTGACCTCTGGGGTCCCCGTCTTTATAAGAGCACGACCTATCACTTGATTCTCAGCTATGCCTGTTTAGGGATTTTATCAGAATTTGGTAATGTCCTCGTAAAGAAGATCAACGAACCAATAATCGGCGGTAGGTTGTCGATCCGGGAAGCCGTTGAATCAGAGTCAATGGAAAGTCGTAAAGTAGGAGCCGGTTGAAGGTTCTTAGGTCTGAGAGTTCGCTGGATCAAAAATCATGTAGAGAGATTTCAGTTGGTGACATGGAAGAATATTGGACCAGCGCTAATGGGAGTATTTAAGGCAGAAGGTTTTTCGATTGGAAGTTATAGAAAGACGACGAGCTGGTGACGTAGAAGACCATCAAACTGGTGACTTTGGAATCTCGTCAGACCGTCCGTATAAAATCGTTGGATCGGATTTAGTAGAAAGTCATTGGGCTGGGGAAAGTCACAGAACAGGGAGCCATAGAAAATTGTCGTAATTATGCCCGGAAAGGTCATTGCACCAATGTTTCAGAAGCTTGGTCGTTCAGAGGTAGTCGTCAGGCCAGCGAAGGTTAAAGGATCAGGAACTATGGAAGGTTGTCGAACCGAAACTTTTGGAAAGTCGTAAGGCCGGGGAAAGTCACTGTATCAGGAACCATTGAGGGATGTTGTACTGATTCTATGGAACTTCTGGAACTCAGTAGAAAGTCGTTTGACCTGGGGAGATCAACGGATTAGGAACCATAGATCGTCGAAAAAAACATGTGAAGTCATTGAATCAGAGCCAGTGTAAGGTCAACCTAAAACTTCCAGCCCTAAAATTTGAACCTCACTTCATCATACTGTCTATATTCCATGAATATATAGTTCCACCCTCGCAAGTCATTGGACCGAACTAAGTAGAAAGTCGTTAGGCTGAGGGAAGTCCACAGATCAGAATCCACTTGTACTGATCCCGAGGACGGTCGCTGTGCCAGTGCTTTTAGAAGCTTGATGGATCGGATTCAGCCGAAGGTCAGAGAATCAGGCACTATAAAAGATTATCGAACCGGAGATTTTAGAAGTTCATTAGGCCGGGGTAAGTCGTTGGAACAGAAACCATCGAGAGATAATGTACTGGTTCAATTGAGATGCTTTAGATAGAAAAATGTGGAAACAGAAGGTCCCTGAACTAGACTCCATAGAAAGTGCTTGGGCAGGGCGAAACCTACGAACCAGGAAACATTGCTGACCGCCAAATTCATCTGTCAGGTCATTGAACCAGAGGCTGTGTGGACTCGATAGGCCGGTAAAAGTTGACAGATTACGAAACATGGAAGTTCATCGGATCGATTCCTTATAAGGAAGTCGATTCGGAGCCTTTAGAAGGTCGTTGGAACGAAGCTAGTATAATATCTTTAGTAAGGAAAGAGGCAATGGGTCACGATCTATGGAAAGTCTTTTAACGTGTAATACGGAAGGTCAACAAGAGTTTTTGTAAGGTCGTTGGTCCAGAGCCAGAAGAAAGTCATTAGGTCGAAGAAGGTCAACAGAACTAGAGTTATGAAAGGTTCCAAGAGCCAATGTAAGGTCGTTGAGCCAAGGAAGGTCGAAAAATCATGAGCCATGAAAGGTCTTTGAAGAAGCTTTTGGGAGGACGTCTTACCAGTCATGGAAGGCCACAAAACTGATGCGACCTTCCATGAAAGGTTATGAAAGGTTCCAAGAGTCAGTGGAAGGTCGTTAAGCCGAGGAAGGTCGACAAATCATGAACCCTGAAAGGTCGTTGAACAAGCTTTTGAAAGGACGTCTTACCTGTCGCAAAACTGATTCAGAAACCATTTGGAAGAATGAAGAGTCGGAGCCATTTAGCAGGGTAAGGTATGAGGAGCCATGTGAGGAGTTGTATGAGGAGTCGTATGATCGTCGTACGCTCTCGCCGCTGTTTCAGCTCGATGACCTTCCTCCTGCCTATCGGCTTGACGATCTTCCAGTGGCTCTAGCCCGATGACAGCTCGAAGACCTCCAACTGGCCTCCAGGTCCGACTTGACACTACTCGGCTCCTGACTTGACAACGTTCCATGATTTCGGCCCACCAACCTGACATGGCTTTTGGTTCGATGACCTCCCAGTGCCTCTGGCCCGACGACCACGTTATGGCCCCAGCCCAACGAACTCCCAATGGCTCTGATCCAACGACCTCCCAGTAGCTCCTGTCCGACGACTTTGCTTGATTTCGGCCCGATGCTCTTTTTTTGGCCCGACGCCTTACCAATGGCACGACGATCTTTCAATGGATCTGACCCAACGACCTTCCCGTCAGCCTGTCCGACAACCTTCCAGTTGGCTCCTGTCCCTACAACCTTCCACGGTTCCCAGCTTGTCGACCTGAAAGTGGCCCCAACATAACAACCTTCCAATGGCTCTGCACTAACGACCTTCAAATGACGCTGGTTCTTGTCTCGATGACCTCCCAATGGTTCTTAGCTCGTTGTCCTTCTTTGATCAGTTGTTTACTAATGATTAACACCACCATGCGTGTGTTGTAATTCATTTGATTGATTACTTCGATGAGACGAATCTCGACATTCGGAAGAAGGTAGTTGGACTATTTCTGTTGAAAACTAAGCAACAACGTAGGCTTTGGTAGGGGAATAGAGTTATCTATTTTTCACATTTGTTTGTCAAGTCCTTAAATAAATGTCCATTACATTAGCGATAGCTACCCAGCAAACGAAATCGTATTAAAAATGGTAACTCAAGTCATTTAAAACGTTACTGCGAATCGTAATTCCAACTAACGCAAGTAAAATATCGTAAAAATCGTTACTGGAAGTCGTATTAAATGGTTTAAATCGGATATGATAAAAAGTCCGCCATGTTTGCAGATTTTGAAGACGATTTCGTTCCTTTTTTTTTCTCCCGCGTGGTTCAATAGAGAGAACAGCTTTGTTGTTCTCTTTGCGACCAGCAGTGCAACCAGATTGATAAAAATCAGATGATGTATTGGCAAGAATTGCCCAATGACAGGAGCAGCAAATATAGTCGCTGGCAACAGTTTGCATGCAACAGTTTGCATGCCGGAATCTCGGCTCCGTAGAACTAAAAAGTATGAGCCGTTTCAAATAAACGAATTATGAAAAAAAAAACAGTTTGCATGCGTTGAGAGAAAAAACTTGTGCTCTCTTGCATTCTTTCAGTATGTATGAATATGGTGTCGAAATCGTATAGTCTTATCGCTTTAGCCAGAAGATAAAAATTTGTATGTATATTGCCTCCACTTTGGTAGGTAAATGCTGTTTTTTCGTGTTTCATACAATCATTCTATCTATACTGTATATGAAACGTATAACAAAGTTGTTGAGAAATATACCTACAAAAATGTTTGCTGGGTATTTGTCACTTTCCAATTCTCGAATTCCCTAACCAGGAAAGAACTCGTTTCTCAATGTGTAATTTGGAACTTCTACTCAGAATTTCTGCTAGAGTTACCACAAACCTAATATGAGTTGTTTGGCTTCACAGTGTGATGAAGTAAACATTGGTACTGTCATTATCATCACCATCCTATTGTGCTCAGCAATCATCAATTGGGAGTTGGACATAGCAAGAGGAACCAAAACAAACAATGTTTTGGTTCTTCTCGTGATAGCGGAAATCTTCTGCTGCTGTTACCGGATGCCGGAGGAACCGATAGAAAACCGTAAGTTTCAACAATAACAATGGGAGTTCTGGGAAACCATTTTTAAGTTTATCTACCTAGTTTATCGAACTAGTACAATGGAAAGTTTTCGGATCGGTGTGGTGGCGTGGAATCTAAGAAGCAAATTAATGACCATTGGACAAAACCCACTAGAAAATCGTCGTACAGGTACCTTTAAAAGCTCGTCGAACCGAAGCCGTAGGTATAAAGGTCGTCGAGCGACAGTAAGATAATCGTTGGCGAGCGAGTTTTCGAGCCAGGAAGGTCATTGAACCAAAGCCAGTGGGAGGTATTAGTTCGGAGATGGTCGTCAAATTGATGCCATAGAATGTCGTTGAGGGGAGGTCAGCAATTCAAAAGTCATGAAGGCTGTCAAATCGAAGTCTTTGGAAGGTTGTTAGTCGTTGAACTGCTGCAATGAAGTTCGTCGTGTCAGGGAGCCATATAATTTGGAAGATCGATTTGGTTTCGGAGCCACGGAAGGAGGTCGAGCCGAGAGCCAAATTGGGAGTCGGACCCAAGGTCGGAAGGAGGTCGAGTCGGAGCCAAAGTCGGACCGAGAACTCATCTGGATGATCATTGAAGCAAAGGAAATTGAAAATGTTTAGTTCCAGGAATCTAATTAAATTGGTCGAATCATGAAAGGTCGTCGAAATAAATTGATATAAGGTCGTCGAACAAGAGTTGCTTTACTACGAGGAAGAACAACGTTAGGGTCAGGGTCAGCCGTGGAGTGTTGTCGAGCCGATGCCATTAAAGATCATCGAAGGGTCGTGGAACCGGAGTCCTAGAATGGGTCGTTAGAAACAAGTCGACGAATTTCGAGCCTTTAAAAGTTCGACAGATCAGCAATGAAATGTCGCTAGTAGGAAGACAGTAGAAGGTCGTTGGACTAATGCGATGAAAGGTCGTCGAGCTGATTAGTTATTCATAGATGGTCGTCTAGCCAGGTCGACGAACTGGCAGTTATTGAAAAATCGTCGGCCCACAGGCTTCATGGGTTTGTCGTGTAGAAAACACTGATCATCCAGTTGGGTGGGCAATGGAAGGTTTTCGGACAAGAGCCACAGGAAAATCGTCGAACGGGTGTCCTAGAAAAAAAGGACACCGAAGCAAGGTTGCCAAAAAACATTCTGTGTTTTTGACAGAATAAATTCTGTTTTTCGGTGATTTTAACCAAAAAATCTGTGACTGTTTTCTGTGACACTATTTTCATCAATTTTATAAAAAAAAATCATATCAAAAACAACCGAAAAGCATTAAATTTAATACAATTGTAAGGAAAAAAATCAATTATGATTACCAGCTCAATACATTTTTACGAATTAGCGAAAAATCTTCCAGATAAATATTGGCATACAAATGTACATTTAAAAAAAAAACGAAAAAAATAACAAAATTCTGTTAAACTTGTGAAAAACTTCCAAATTCTGTGATCTGTGACACAGATTCTGTGATAAAAATTTGCTCAAAATATTATGAAATTACAGATTTTTCTATGATTTCGGCAATATTGCACCGAAGGCGTCAAGCCGAAAGAAGGTCGTTGTCAAGCAAGCTGGAAGCTGGAAGCAAAATTGTAGGAACGTTATTTGGATAAAAGGCAAAGATCATAGTCCGGTGAGCGTTGAACGTCTACGTTGAGAAGGAACAACAGCACTATGTGGGATTTAAACTCACAATCTGCAGGAGACTTCCCAAGTAACCATAACAGCTTTATTATGGTCAGCGCAACTTCGTTAGAGCATTAGTCTTCATTAAAAGCTAAAGCTAAAAAGCTAAACATCATCAGAAACCGAAGCTTTAATAAAAGAACTCTCAGCATCTTTCTATTTCTAGTCAAGTTTTAATTAAAATGTGTATGAAAAAGTATTTTAAAATAAAGCTCTTAAAGCTGCTGCTACTGGTTGTTTGTTTTGATTTGGCTTTCCGGTGAAAAAAGACAGAAGCGCAGATTTACTGCTGCTGCTTGCTGATTGTTTTGATTTGGCCTTCCGGTGGAAAAAGACGGATTGGCTTTAGAGGCACAGATTTTAAGACTGCTGCTGATTGTTTGTTATGACTCGGCCTTCCGGAAGAAAAAGATGGATTGGCTTAGGAAGCGCAGATTTCGAAGAGATGAGATGAAAAATATGCAGAAAATGAAAAAAAAAAATCTTATAGATTCGAAAAGCCTGTGTTAAGAGAGGCTTCATTCTACAAGAAGAGGAAGAATATTTGGAAAAATAAACAAAGGGCTAAAACTAAAAGAAGTCTAATTGAACTAGAAAAAGTCGAATTTCGCTACTTGTTGCCATATTGAAATCCAATATGGCGGCTTCCACTGAACTTTAAAATGCTGCAAATGACTGAAAATCACATATAACACTTATAATATTGGCAGTAGGAGGAAGGGCTAAACTAGAAGAAGTCGATTTTCTCTTTCTGACGCCATATTGAAATCCAAGATGACGGTTTCCGCCTTAGTTTAAACTGCTGTTTATCATTGAAAATTGCATATAACTCCCACGTGGGTATTGGGTTTTTTTTTTTGATAAAAAAAACCTTTATTCAGTATTTACTTAAAAACTAGATACAAACATTTTAAATCTAATTAATGCTATCTGTAATTATTACACATATTTTAATCATTTGTTATTTCTAGCAAATATTAAGATTATTTCCAAAGTGTTTTTTCCATATTATCAAATTATTCCATCTTTGCTCTCTTATACTTTTTTTGAATACATATAGACTAGGATTTTCATAATAAACAATATTGTACACAATGGCTTCAGATACCAGCCATACGGCGGCCTTTCTAATACAATTTTCATCAGATATGCTGGTATACAAAATTTCTTCTGGCGTTTTTAGTTTAGTCTTAAGCCTTTGCTTCAGTATTTTTTCTATCCAATTCCAAACAATACCAGATTTAATACAATACTTAATTCTATGGAAATTGGTATCTGGTTGATTACATATTTTACAAAGATTACTGTTCACAAGATTCGTATAGTTGTAAATTTTGGCGTTATTCGCAATGACATCATTGAAAGTTAAATAGAGCATTGATCTTGTATGTAACGAAAGAAAGTTTTTGTTTATGTTTTCCCAAATATAGTCACACTCTAGCGTAGGGTACTTTACAGTGATATCCGGAATTATGTCCAGCTCTTTTAAAAACAAGGAGTATATGTTTCTATTGGATAGTTCAATATCTTGCCCACTTAATCGTTTAGCTTCCATTATCCAATTTTTGGCGTTTAGTGTAAGTCCTTTTGCATTATCGATTTTAGTTAAGAAATGTTCAATTTTTTCTTCACATTGAACCAAAAGATTTTTAACAAATAGTGATTTGCATTGAGTTTCTGGATCTAATAATCTTAGTCCTCCTTTCTCATACTCTAAGTACAGCTGATTTCTTTTAATTTTAAAAAAGTGTGATCGCCATAGAAAATATCCCGCAGATTGTTTGATTTTCGCGATGTGTGCATTTGATGGTGGTATTATTTGAGCGGTGTACCATAATTTAGAGAGCATGTAAGTATTGAGCATTATTACTCTGCCTAGTAGAGACAAGTGACGCGCAGTGTGTAGTTTACAGGTAACTTTAAAACGGTTTATCAGGATTTGGTAATTGTTATCCGTCGTTTCTTTCCATGTTCTATTGACCATCAGTCCAAGTATCTTCAGCTCATCTTTTTCTTTTACCTTTTGCGGCCCTAATGTGCAATTATTAAATCTTAGAAATCCAGATTTTTTCACATTAATTTTAATTCCGGCTGCTCTTGTGAAGTCATCAAAGCACGACATTATTGAATCAAATTCTTCATCGTTTCTTATCAGAAGAGTTAGATCATCTGCGTAGGCAGATACCTTGATAAATTTGTTATCAACATTAAGTCCCAATAAACAGTTATATAATTGCCGAATCAGAGGCTCCAAGTACAACGAAAAAAGCTGCATGGATAGGGGACATCCTTGTCGGACAGATTTTTGTATTGAGAAAGAAGATGTCAATGAACCATTGACCAACACTTGAGAGGAAGCTTTATTATACAAGTTTTTAATTAACTGAATAAATCTTTGAGAAAATCTGAATTTTTGCATTACTTCCCATAAACGGTTGTGATTAACGGAGTCAAAAGCTTTTTCCAAATCTACAGTTAGTAAAGTGAATTTCACTCTTTTAGATTGCTGAGCTTTCGTGATTAGATTTCTTATTTGATCAAGATTTGAAATACAAGATTTTTTTGGAACTCCTGCTGTTTGACCTTCACCAAGAATGGCATTCATACACTTAGCAAGACGAAAAGACATGATTTTAGCCAGAATTTTATAATCCGTATTCAAAAGACTTATAGGACGGTAATTATTGATGTCTGACTTATTTCCAGTTTTTGGAACTAGAGTTATTATGCCATTCGCAAAGTTATCTTGAATCGGCATTTCACCGTTCAATATTCCGTTATACAAACGTAGCAAGTCGCTTTTTAGTATGTCAAAATAATGTTCGTAAAATTCGTATGTAATCCCGTCTGGTCCTGGCGCTTTTTTCTTAGTTGCTTGCTGGATGATTGTTCGTAGTTCTTCCTCTTCTATTAGTTTGGTTAGTTCATCGTTCATATCATCAGGTAGTGATTTATTGACAAAGTTAAGTCCTGGATACTGCCTACAACTTAAATTATTGTTTTCTTTAAATAACTCCTGATAGTGTTTGTAAACATGTTCTTTTGTGGTTTGATTCGCTGTAGAAAAATTCAATAATGATGAGTCGAACCCTCTTTTGACTATTGCAGACACTTGATAGATGCTCATCTTTTCTGATTCCATCATTGTTGATGGCTGAAACCGGTTTTGATAAGAAGCTAAACGTCGATATTCAGCTTCTAAAATTTTTGATTTCATTAAATTAATTTCATCATCTACAATTTCTCCATTGGTTTGTTTTTCCATCAGATCATTCAATTTTTGGTGCCATTTGTTTTTATTTCGTGCATTCTGCTGATTGAACTCAAACGATTTTTGTTTATAAAACTGACGCACCTTAGCTTTAAAATCATAAGCCCACCATTCTGCGAAACTATTTTGATATTTTCTTCTCATTTTTAAATCTTCATAAACTTTGGCAAAATCAACTGAATTTTGTTCAATTTTAAGCATGGCATGATTTATTTTCCAATATCCCTGGGCCCATAGCCGGTACAACCGCCGATTGTTGTATGGTATAATTCATGATAACAGCATGATGATCTGAGAAAGGGACACATACAACTTCATATTTTCTAACTCTTTTCGCAAAATCACTATTCATGTAGAACCTATCTAATCTAGAGGCTGAACTATTTCTGTGAAAGGTAAAACGCCTATTGGAAGCACCGAGATCTACTAGCTTAAGAGAGTCTACTAAAACCTGTAAACCGTTACACAACGGCCCATTTTCATTCTTAAAATCTCTCTTATCAAGTACGCAATTAAAGTCTCCCCCGATGACAATGTTGGGGAAAGTTGTTCTTCCTATAAAAGGAACAATTTTTTCGCTGAACAACTCCTCTCGGTCAGCTTTGTGCTGAGAGCCAGAATGACCATAAACATTAATGAGATTCATGCCTTCGTGTACGATAGATGTTATGCGACCTGAAGGATCTAACATAACAATGAAAAATTACAAAAAGCTACTTCTTGAAGAAGAATGATGTCCAAATCATACTGATTGATAAAATCTTTAAGCAGATTCTTCTTCGCACCAATTGTTATGGAATTGATGTTGAGTGAACAAATTTTTCTCACATAATTCATGATTGGAAGCAGAATAAGGGGATTGAGCTGTTATCAACTTTGCAGTTTACAAAGTGGAAACAATTCAGGAGGTCATCATATAACATTGAGCATTACATGAAAAAAGCAGCAGGGGAGCGATTTAAAATTACTTACTCCTTGTCCGGGACCCTCTCTTCTCCATAGTGCTGGAGTTGTCGGCTATGACTTTCAGCACATTTGTTGTTGGCCGTTCACTGCTCTTCGCTGCTTTACGACTTCGCGACTTCCTGTTGGATTCCACGGCTGTGGAACTGTTCATTATCTCCTCATCGCTGTCAGTCGTCGACCTGCCATCAGAGGCATGCTTCCTCTTCGTTACCTTATCCGCATCGTTCACCTCCTCGGCCAGGGGCGATTTCTGCTTCTCAGCTACTTCCATTCTCTCAGCATTTTCCTCCTCTTTCTCCGGGGCACTAGCAATCGCAGGTAACCCATTTTCTTTCTCCGTTGAATTTCCACTCAAAATGGTTCTCGCTCGGTTTCTCGGGGTAAGAGAGACCAAGTTCAGCTCACCAATTTCTCCAGTAGCAGCTACAGCAGGTGAGCTCTTAAGAGCATCAGCGTACGAGCTACCAGCAGATGGTACGCTAGTATCAGGTTTGTTACTATCTGTTGCTGACCTTCGTGGACAATCAGCCTTCAAGTGGCCCTCCTTCTTACACATGAAGCACTTGTGTCTCAGTCCTTCGTAATAGATCCGTCCCCTGCGATTCTCAAAGTACAAGGTGGCTGGAATATCTTTTTTGATTGTCATATAGACTCCACGCACACCAGTGTACATATTCAACTCGAACTCAGCAGGGAACTTCTCTCGAACCAACCGTTTAACCACACCATACTTGCCTAGAACAAGCGAAATCTCCAAATCAGATACCTCCGGGGGGAGGTCGAACACCCTAACATATCGTAGGCATCCTCCGGCAACCGACATCCTGATCTCCACAGTAGATCCGTTTGAATAGTGGAACTGTTGTACCTCCGCGTTTTGGAGCAATGCGTCCTTCATTGCCTTCTCTGAAGAAAACTTGATACACACGCACCTTTCGTCCGTGATGCGATATGTACTTTCCATCGATGCTGTGTCTGCATTCAGCGCTTTAACAAATCGCGCCATCTCAGCCAGCGATGGAGCTGCTGATTTCTCCGGGAATTGAAAAACCAACGTGTTTTTAACAATACCTTCCATTTTGATTCCAGCCGCGAAACTATGCGGAAAAAAGCAAATGGCCGCTACTACGGCAAAGTCTTCACAATAGGCTCAGTGATGGTCGAATGCGTCCTCTCACTATGAAGTCTGAGTGTCAACTGAGAACGTCTACGTTGAGAAGGAACAACAGCACTATGTGGGATTTAAACTCACAATCTGCAGGAGACTTCCCAAGTAACCATAACAGCTTTATTATGGTCAGCGCAACTTCGTTAGAGCATTAGTCTTCATTAAAAGCTAAAGCTAAAAAGCTAAACATCATCAGAAACCGAAGCTTTAATAAAAGAACTCTCAGCATCTTTCTATTTCTAGTCAAGTTTTAATTAAAATGTGTATGAAAAAGTATTTTAAAATAAAGCTCTTAAAGCTGCTGCTACTGGTTGTTTGTTTTGATTTGGCCTTCCGGTGAAAAAAGACAGAAGCGCAGATTTACTGCTGCTGCTTGCTGATTGTTTTGATTTGGCCTTCCGGTGGAAAAAGACGGATTGGCTTTAGAGGCACAGATTTTAAGACTGCTGCTGCTGACTGTTTGTTATGACTCGGCCTTCCGGAAGAAAAAGATGGATTGGCTTAGGAAGCGCAGTTTTCGAAGAGATGAGATGAAAAATATGCAGAAAATGAAAAAAAAAAATCTTATAGATTCGAAAAGCCTGTGTTAAGAGAGGCTTCATTCTACAAGAAGAGGAAGAATATTTGGAAAAATAAACAAAGGGCTAAAACTAAAAGAAGTCGAATTGAACTAGAAAAAGTCGAATTTCGCTACTTGTTGCCATATTGAAATCCAATATGGCGGCTTCCACTGAACTTTAAAATGCTGCAAATGACTGAAAATCACATATAACACTTATAATATTGGCAGTAGGAGGAAGGGCTAAACTAGAAGAAGTCGATTTTCTCTTTCTGACGCCATATTGAAATCCAAGATGACGGTTTCCGCCTTAGTTTAAACTGCTGTTTATCATTGAAAATTGCATATAACTCCCACGTGGGTATTGGGTTAAAAGGGCTAAACTAGAAGAAGTTGAATTTCGCTTTTCGACGCCATATTGAAATCCAAGATGGCGGCTCATGATTAACTCTAAAATGCTGTAAACGACTAAAATCACATGAAAACCTCTCAATATGGGTATTGGGTTAAAGGGCTAAACGAGTAGAAGTCAAAGCTATCTTTCAAGCAGCCATATTTTGGATGTTTCGTAAGATTTTCAGTAATTTAAAGCTTTGAAAAGAGAAGCGGAAGCCGCCATCTTGGATTATTATAATTTTAATGGCATGTGCGGCGGAATGAAAACTAGAGAGAATTTATTTTATAGAATTTGAAAGAAAGGTGGATAGACAGGCATTGGTGCGCCAATAGGAGAAAGCTTGATAGGTGTTGAAATTTTAGGCTAGAGGGCATGTTGATGAAAAGCTCCCATGAATTGCTCCCGCCTTTGCTCTGCATTAGCTAACTATAGGTACATGAGAAACCCAGAAAGAGAATTCCCATGTATAGCGAGCCCAATGGTTTGAGAGCGTGTTTTTACGCACACTTCAAACGAGCAAAAACGTAGCAACCCATGGGCCTACTGAGCTTTCCTTATGCGAGAACAGTTCTATCGACGTTGCCATTATTTCAGATTCGCTGCGAATAGTTGCTACTTGCTATTCCGCGTTCTAACTTTTTTGGCCAAGTGTCAATTTTTTTGAACCGTATTTTTCTTGTTGTATTTTTTCCTTTTGCCAATGATTGTTTATTATATGATTTTAATCGCCGTAATTTGTATGATTATAATTTTAATGGCATGTGCGGCGGAATGAAAACTAGAGAGAATTTATTTTATAGAATTTGAAAGAAAGGTGGATAGACAGGCATTAGTGCGCCAATAGGAGAAAGCTTGATAGGTGTTGAAATTTTAGGCTAGAGGGCATGTTGATGAAAAGCCCCCCTGTTCTCGCATAAGGAAAGCTCAGTAGGCCCATGGGTTGCTACGTTTTTGCTCGTTTGAAGTGTGCGTAAAAACACGCTCTCAAACCATTGCAATTGGGCTCGCTATACATGGGAATTCTCTTTCTGGGTTTCTCATGTATAGTTAGCTAATGCAGAGCAAAGGCGGGAGCAATTTATGGGAGCTTTTCATCAACATGCCCTCTAGCCTAAAATTTCAACACCTATCAAGCTTTCTCCTATTGGCACACTAATGCCTGTCTATCCACCTTTCTTTCAAATTCTATAAAATAAATTCTCTCTAGTTTTCATTCCGCCGCACATGCCATTAAAATTTTAATCATACAAATTACGGCGATTAAAATCATATAATAAACATCTTGGATTAATGATGGCATCAAGCAACAAATTTGTCATACTACTAGTTGAGCATATTCACTCTAAACTAAAATTGTTGAGATATTCAAAACTCTTCCGGTGGTTTGAAGTATTTCAAAGATTTTTAAACATTTTTTTCTATTTAACTTTAAAACAACACACATAGCTTATGAAAAATGTGAAAAATGCGAATTTCAATTCAAATACATGCAACCTTGCCTGAGGGTGTCCTGTTTTGACATCTTGATCGAGAACTGTCACCTAATTTTATTTCGGTTTTAAAAACTAGCACTGTGTGCCTTTATAAAAAAAAATCCAAAAAAAAAAATTGAAACAAACTTCTTAGTTTATGTTTTATTGAAGTTTTATTAGGGCATTTAGAATTCTTTCTATACAACTTGAACAGTGTATAGAGAAAAAGCTTTATTTGCGTCTTCAGAACTATCTGAAAACAAATGATGGAATCAAGAATCTAAGCATTTCTTACGACCATAATAAAACAGTTATAAAATTTGCTGCATGTAGAATGCTATAAATCCATAACAAATCTTTCAAATGCTAGTTGGCTTAACCTGTTTCTTGGGTTTAGTGTATCTCGTAAATGATGATGAAAAGATTTCCTTTTCCTGGGCAATCTTGACATAGACGCCTGCAGCACAGTCTGTATCTTATTTCATTTTTTTTCTGATTAAAAAAAATATCTTTCGTATCTTGTCCTAAAATCTAACCTTTTCCAGAAGGATCATTTTTTCATTAAACATTTTTGGACTGGAGATTTGTAGAGTATTCGTCTCAATTTTATAATTTTCTTCAATTTTTATTTACATAGCATTTTTGAGAACACCTGGAATTTTTTTTTTGTTGAACTTTTAACAATGAGTATAGTTGAGTATAGTATGAGTATAGATCTTCACATCTGCAATCTATTCCAAACCGATCAACAAGCTTAATTAGCTGAACAACTCGAGCAAGATAAATTATTCAGCAAATGTTACCGGCAAGAAAATTTCTTCATCTCAATCAAACTTGGCAGCAAGAGAGCAACTGCATCTTACCCTACAAAGGTGTCAGCTAAATCCATTAGCGTTCACCGAAAGCGCAATTCGGTTGGATTCGCACATTCCAAACCGAATGAACCATCTCCCAGAAGGGGGAATTCTCGTAACCCTTTTACATATTATTCAGCTCAAACTGGTGGTAGCCATTAAAAAGTACCGACCAAACCATCAAAAGTAAAGAATCATCCATCAGACATTCTGACAGGGCTGCAGCATCCTTCCATTGAAAATTGCTCATACTCACTCACTCACTCATTCTTGAACAAACGCACACACACTCACACTGACAACGAACCTGGGAAAGATCATTCTGTATGAATGCAAACGAAACGGGCAACCCTAGAGAAGAGTTGCACTTTTCGAGAATGCATAGGGGAACTGTTGCGAAAAAGCGGCTGAGAGAGGAAAAGTGAGAAAATTAAGGTGGAAAAAACCGGGCAGCAAATTGGCACCCGGGAAAAGGGCAAAGTGCTCAGCAAAGATATGTATTTGCCCAGTTGCCATCCGTCACTGTTTGCCCGAATGGAAATGGCAATTCTGGTACCAGAGAGGGTTCACATTACAACGTTCTCGGTTTTTCACGCCCCATCGAATCCCCCGGCTCCCAGAAGGACAGCCGACAGACATTCTCCAAGTGGTCTATCGACTATACTCATGGAACGCGCATTAGGGTAATTCGAAGTTGAAGCTTGTGTCATCTTTTTTTGCATTTCCCTCATTGACATGTCTCCAACGATGCTGAGATCGTTGCCAAAATAAAGAAATAAATCTTTGGCAGACAATTATTGAGTGCTAATATTCGAGAGATGCCGGAAAATCTTGGCTGACACGGTTTTTTTCCTTACTTAATTATGGACATTCTTCTAATTTACAAAAGCTCTCTCAAGAAGGTTAAACTAACTGATTTTGACCCTTTATAAAATTCCCAATCCAAAAGTCACTTAAGTGAAACATCCAACCCATCAGTCATCAACCGGATAGTGGCCACCGGATTCCATGAATGACGACTGACAGTTAAATGCGGCTAGTTTCCAGCAGCGCTTTTGTGTGTGATGATGCACTTTGTGTGAATAGAGAACTATAATTGAGGACCCTCAACGCCGCCCCCTCATTCATCAGTCAACCCTTCCCAGGGGGTTTCCCCCGATGCCAACAGAGGAAAAGTTTGCTAATATTTGAACGAAAGAATAGCTGAATGAATGGAATAATGAACCGAAGCTGAATGAACGCAGCACCTACCAATTCTGAAAATGTGGTTGTGTTTGAGCCCCTCGTTTGGTAGCGTAAAGTTTCTGATGAGTTCAAGTTTTTTTTTTGCTCCACTGACTATTTACAGCTCTGTTCTATGCCACGTGGATGAAGGCTTGTCATGATTCGTAATTCGTCTGTGTCAGCAATCAGTAGAACAGCTGCTGCTAGAGAACAACTTTTTTCAGGCTTGATTCTACATTCGTATAATGGAGGATAATTGACTGAAAGCTTCACTGCTGTTCTATGGAATCGACTACTTTCCCAGAAACGATTCTATGACAGTGGATAGTTTTGACGGGGGGATTTATAACTACAATCCAAACAAATAATTCGTATGAAAATCGACCAATTCAAACGAATGTTTTGTGGGTAACCACGAAAAACCATCAATTTTCTATGAATCATACCACCATTCGATGTCCCTCTCAAACACACCTGAAAAGTATCAAGTCCAGTCGATTGATGAAAAAATGAGTGTCCATTTCCAAACACCAGCCAAATTTCAAAAGTCACGCACTTCATTGGCACCTTGCCTTTTTTTCCTTTTCAATTCGAAGGAAAAACTCTTCCGGTACCTTAAATCATCCCCCCATACCATGCGCACAGCCCCAAAACCGCAGCTCGGACGATTGATTTTGTTTATCGAGAGGATTTGTTCTGTGGCAGTAAAAAGTAGCCTAGGTTTATTGAAACGCACAAGCAAAAGAAAATATCTACCCTTCTTTTTAGGAGAAAATAAAAAATACAATTCCCTACTGGCTCGATGATACAGCAAAAAGGGATACGCAGCAAAGGAAAATAATGAAAGTTCAAGGATTTTATGTTTGTTTTATCGAGCACCCAAAGCAATCGAGTGTTCCCTTTCAATTCATATTTTTTGGTATATGATTTTGTTCAGGAAGTAGAATGATGGTTCTTAGAGGAATACTTCAGTACATCATATCACATATATTATCTCAAAAACTACAAAAAACTTTGATTACTCTAATTTTCAGAAAAAATAAAATAAAAAAGGGTTATTTAAAAAGATTATTATAAAAAAATTTTTTTCAAAACACCATCATCTATCTGTATCTCTATTTTGCTTGATGTTTAAAATCTTCGTGATACTTCCCAATAGTCCTTAGGTGAATATTTCTCGATGAAAAACAAACTAGAATGAAATGAAAATCATTGAAAATATCCATCCGGTTATATTTCCAAATCAGAGAATTTTAGTTTATGATAAGGGTATTAAAAATAAATATTAAATTTTACATTTTGTAGCTAAAATCCGAGCTTCCATTTTTGAGAAAATTCTAAATTATTCCACAATCTTTGCACGTAATGAATTAAAAATTATTATTTGAAGATACCACAAACCATCTCTACGCAGATAACATGACTATTCGAAGACAGTGTAATGACCTCACTTCCAGCTGTTTAACGCGTTTAAAATGTTTTGTATTCTCCGATATAGCATTTGAAAAAAATCGGATTATAGTGGCCCCCCGAGAAAAATTTCTCCGGGTCACCTTAATGGCTTAATCCGACCCCGATCATCGGTCAATACAAATCACAAATTTCTCAAATTTATCTAATTGTCGACCAGAATGACCTAAGCTGTTAAACGGTCGTTAAATAAAATAAACAAACAAATCAAATTTATCTATATATTTAAAAATGAATGTTTGTCTGTCTATCTGTTCCTTATAGACTCGCAAACTCGTATCTGTGGGTGTTTGGGTCCGGAGATGGTTTCTATAATACTTACAAACCCTTCCTACTTAATAGAGGGGGGGCTCCCATACAAAATGAACAAAAATTTTACACAATTCGAACAATTCTCAAGAGTTTTTGAACCGGTCAACGTGAAACTGTGTATGGATTCTATGATACTTTCAAACCTCTCTGAATCCAAAATGAGTGTGCTCTCAAACAAAATTAACAAAAATTTGACACAATTCAAACCGAGTTCGGGACTTCTCAACCGACCAACGTGAAATTTGGTGTGTAGTCGATTTCAAGACCGGGAATGGTTTCTATAATACTTTCAAACCCTTCCAAATCTAAAAAAGGAAGGGGGGGAGGCCCCCATAAAAAAATTTACAAGAATTGACAAAATTTTAATCATTTTCGAAGAATTTTGGTTAAAAATTGTAATGTAAGTGTTTGGTTATGATGAGATGATTTATTGTATTGTCAAAAAAAGTTTTAACAAAACTTGATGATACATTGTATTGATAGACGCTTCCCATTTTCAAAAATGAAGACCCTCATATTCAATAAATGGAAAATACATATAATGTTAAAAAAAACAATGTCTTAGTGTTTCATTAAGCTTATCAAACTTTTTGATTATGTCTAAAATAGCTTATATTTGAATACTCCTCCCGCTTCCAAAAGGAGCGATTTTTTTATTTGAAGTGTTTTATTATTAAAATTAAGATCGCTTCTATTTTTTTATCAAGAGGGTGGCTCCAACATAATTTAAACCTTCAAGTGACGCTGAGACTCAAGACAATTTAGACAATCAGATGCCATGGAGGATACTTTGCTTATGAATTATGTTGAAATTTAATTTAAGGATTGAATCTAGACAAATCCAAATCAAACAAAATGAAACATGGTTGTATAATACAAAAATAGATTACACCAGTAAAAACCATAACAAAGAAAAAAACCACATGAAAAAGGCAGAACAAAATTATAGAAATGAAAATTGATAAAATAGTACATAATAAAACCATTTTAAATCACTACAAAAATTGTAAAACGAAGTAAAACAAAGTGAAAGAAAGTAGAACAAGTTAGAACGAGAGATTGTTTTGTCCTGAAAGATCTTGTTTTATTTTTCCCTTTTTTTAGCTTTGAATATTGTTGTAGCTGGATTCATCCTTTTTTATTTTAATTTTTTTTTTGTTTATTCTTGTTGAAACTTTTTATTTTTTTTTTTTTTAAATTGTGTTCTATTGGATTGTATTGTTTAAGCTTGTTTAACCTGCTTCATCTAGTTTTGCTCATTAAAGTCCAATGCTAATCATTAGAACAGATGACAGGTGATTTTTTTTATGCTCTCAGATACCGTTATTTTTTACGAGAAAAGCTGAAAAATTTCAAGAAGAATTCTTCAAAATATTAAACTCATTTTTTTTATTTTCTATAACTCGCCGAAAAACGTCGATTAGATAACATAAAATTCATTGCGGCGATAAAACAAAAATCAACATTGAGAAAATTATTAATAAGATTGTTAATTATAAATAAAGATATCGGAGTTAATGTAACTAAATGGCGTATAAAAATGGTTAAACGTGTACAGCAATTGTTTACTCTTCAGTTTTCATGTTCTGACAAATAATATCTTAGTGTAAGGTTGCGAGGATTTTTTCAGCACCAGTACGGGCCGGATAAATTCTGGCAATTTTATCTAAAAACCTGGCAAAATCCGGAATAATTTGATTTAAATCCAGGAATAACTCAACAAAAATAGAGAAAAGGAAACTTGAAAAAAGTTTTTTTTTCATCAAGGCTCATCAGATTGCTCAATATTGTATTTGAGGCTCGCAAAAAACTTTCAAGATTATTTTTATAAAAATTGTTCAGAAAATTTCGATATGGACGCATAAATAAAAAAAAAAAAAGCGCAACACATTTTTTCTGTTTGCTTTGGCAAATAAAGTGAATAAATCCAAATGAAATCCGGGATGTTTTTTATGAAATTTGGGCAACCGGGCTGGGCCGAACTTTTCCCAAAATTTGTTTAAATGTTTAAATCCTTCATAAGATTTGTTTTAAATATTCAGGCAAATTCGGATAAAACCGGGCAATCTGATGGCTACCTTATCTTAGTATGAACTAAATATTTTAATTGAACTAAAGATTTGAAGCAAAAAAAATATTTGCAAATATTTCGAAAAACTGACAGCTCACTTCAATTTATTTTGTACGGTCATAAAATATACGAATTCTCAGCAAACTTGTACAAATTGTATACTGGCGTGTACTTAAAATAACGATTTTAAATGATTCATATTAGGTTTTGAAAACTTGTAATATAAAAACTTCAATTTTCGGCTCACTTTTATTGATATGTACGTAGGGCTAGGTGGGGTAATTATGAACAAAATTTCTTCATTTGGCACACTAACAACCACCATACGTTTATTTCTTATCATAAATTCTGAAAACTTGCCAATATTGAATGTTTCCGTGCTCTTCATCATTCTGTAGAGCAACTTTTTTTTCTTGGTCGCAACCCACGTCCTTGAGATGTCTGTTCATAATTACCCCGTCTGTTCATATTTACCCCCCTGTCTAGGGGGTAATTATGAACACGGATTACGGACTTGGTATAAATTTTTTGAAAAGTAACAGTATTTATACGTTACATTTACCCATAGTAAGCAGTGTATGGTGATTTTTTACTTAAAAAATTATGTTCATAATTACCCCAAACTCTGTTCATAATTACCCCGAACGCTGTTCATATTTACCCCGAGACTTGTCCTATATGATTTATATGGTGTCAGAAAATCTCAATTCAACACCGAATAATGAAAATAATTTTCAGTCATAAAAAAATGGGTTGTTTTATAAAAACTCAATTCAATTCATGTATAAAACTTATAAAATAAACAAATATAATCAAAATTTAAAGGTAAAACAACGCAAAAAATAGCTATTTAGTGTTATTTTGTATTGATTTTTCTATATTTTGTTTCGGTAGTTAAATTTTTTGTTGCATCTTTTACGTTTTGGTTGGTTTCTTTTTCTTTCGTATCTTTATGTCGTTGTAGATCATTTTTATTTGATAAGACCTCTCCATACGTTTGAAATTTTTAAGCGAGTTAGGCTACTCGATAGTTTTTACATCCGTTTTAAATGTCCTGCTCAGCAAACATCAAGCTTTCACCTAAATGTCGTAGGTTAGGCTTTTCACGTACATCTCGCGTCATGAAATTGAAGCCTATACGTATACAGAAAATTCTTATTTTTTTTTAAAAGATGGTTGTTTCACAAAAACACCCAATAAAATCTCCTTGGATCAGTGAACAGCCATATTTTGCAAAGCTTGTCAATTCTGTATGATCGACTGTTTTGAAAAATATTTACACTTATTAATTTTTTTATATCCTGTACGAAATTTCACATTAGTAGCTCTATTTTCTCAAAAAAAAATTATTACTGCAGAAGTTTTCATCACTAAACTGAAAGAGAAAATCTTCAATCAAATGGTTTTCATTCTATACTAAATTTTAAAAAATGTTTTTGAACGAATAAAGATTGAAAAAAGTAACTAAGTATAAAAATAAGACTGCAAGAAAATAGATTTTGGATCTTTGTTATTCGAATGTAACTCATAAACAATTATTCTTTGCTTTAATTTTAATGCTCTCAATAGCAGCACGTTGTCCAAACATACAAGAAAATTTATCTTTTTGATCTTTGTTTTGTGGACTTACTCATCTATTAAATTTATCATGGTTTTTCATATATTTCACTGTTGACCATAGAAATTTAAGGTTTATAATAATGTTAAATTTCACGCGGTAATGAATAAAAACTCGAGCAGTAAACCTCTTGTTAAAAAATAACGAATTATATTATAAGTGAAATAAAAAATTTCTTCAAGTCTTGGTTATAACCTTGTTATTGATCAATACAAAAAAAACTGGTTTTGGAAGGACGTAAAATCTTTATGCGGTTAAAGAAAACTATTCCTGGGATACAGGTTTTCGGTTTTGGTATTACCGGTAAAACTATCCTTACGCACCACTCACTAAACCTGAGAAAATATAAGACTGCATTTTTCTCTATCAACAAAAAGCAAGGTCTTATCATAATTATTTTTTATACAAAATTAAGACTCGTTTGAATGCTGATTTAGCTTTTTTAAAATTTCTGTTTTATAAACTTTTTTCACTTTTGAAGTTTTATTAAGTTTAGATAAAATTGTGTTCAAAACTTTTGTTCAAAGACTGAAAAGAACTGACATAGCTTTTTTTTCCAAATCCGAATCTTGTTTTTGGAAGAAAAACAATCAATTGCTCAAAAATTCAAAATTTAACACATTGCGGACTTAATTGTATTATGAAATTTATAAAAATTGGTCCAGTAAGTTTCTTGAATATAGAATGCCGAGTGTTGATGTTTCCTGGCTAAGATTTCTTCACGGTCCTGTGTTAAGATCATACAGAAGGGAGTTGGGGGGGGGGGGGTAGTTTTGTGAGAAATTTCTTACAAGGGGAGGAGGGGGAAGGGGGTCTGGAAATGCTTGGGTAATAAATTGATGGCCCCCTAAGTAGATGAACAAAACATTTGACCATCAAAAAGCCAAAGAAATCTCAGGAAATGTGTGTTCATAATTACCCCATAGGACGAAAACTATGGGGTAAATATGAACACTCATCTGTGAGTCAGTACGATTATTTTTTTTCAAAATTTCTTCGAAATCCAGACAGAGCATTATAAACTGGATATAAAACAGGTGATAACAACATTCCAGCTGGATTTCCTTTGATCAGATATTAAAAACATTAAACACTGTCCAAAACGATTTCCGTTTCACGAGGTAATAGTTTTTTAAAACATCTGAAATGATATCATTAGGATTTCAAAACAGATCGGAAACAGCTTAAAGCTATCAATCGGATGTTAAACCACCACTTTTGGAACTTTTTATGTTCATTCATCCCCCACACCAGCGCGTATGGCACTTGTTCATAATTACCCCACTTGACCCTACACCCTGAAGATCGCAGCCAGCCACTTAAAATTTGTATATCATTTGAAATGTGATGTCTTTTTGATTGCATAATTGTAAAATAATTAATTGAACTCTTCCGAACTCGGTAGATAAAAGCAGTTCAAATTGACTACTTTCGTTAGGTATGTTTAAGATATCTCGTTGGAACTTCAAAATTATTGTACATTGTATTCAGCAAAAGTGTGCAACCTTGCTTTTACTTAAACTCTCTCAACGGATTTTATATCAAAAGTAACTCATAACTTTGAAACGTTTATTGAATTGGTAGGTACAAGATAAAAAATATTCTCGAACATTTAGCTCTAAAATGGATATTCACACTAAACGTACCGGAGGCTTTGGAACTTTAAACGATGATTACGCCAAATAATTTTTTTTCCGCATAATTTTTCTAAGTGTAGTGGTTTTCGAATAACGGTATACCTATTCATACCGCGAGCGGTCAAATGACGGCTTACACTATTTTCGCTAAAACTTTCTTGTTTTTCAATCGATTTCTACCAAATTTATAGTTTTGAAAAGCTTATAACGTGACTCAATTATGTTTTTCAGACTATTTCCAGCTACAATCAGTTATTTTGAAGTTATTTTAAGTTCAAAAAAATTTTTATGGAAAAACATGCTTCAGGAAAAAAAACTGTAAATCAGTTATTAGTTGCGCAAAAAAAAATTCACTTAGTGCCTGAAAAAGCTGAAGTTAGAAGTTATATGTTGCACATATGGAACTTTTCTTAATTATTTTTTTAAGATCATGAGCACAAAAAATGTAAAAAAGTTTTGTAAAACCCGTACTTTTCAATCAATCAACTATCAAAGCTGCCCCAGTTACAGTAAAAAAATGAATTTAAAAGTGAATTGGAAAGTTGACGTAATTTGTCACATTTTAGCATATTTAGATTTTTGAAATACGAAAAACAAAAATTATGACGAATTTTCAAAGATAGCTGTATTTCGAACTTTTTATCAATTTGGATTTT
The DNA here is from genome assembly GCF_029784155.1 of Uranotaenia lowii. Classification (NCBI taxonomy): domain Eukaryota; kingdom Metazoa; phylum Arthropoda; class Insecta; order Diptera; family Culicidae; genus Uranotaenia; species Uranotaenia lowii. Next base: position 48,417,188 of record NC_073693.1, read on the forward strand.
CAGAGACTGATTTTTTTATTGTTTAGTCGCGTTCAGTTTTATTTGAAATTGTGTTTTTTTTTTTATATTTTGTTATAATTGGTTGTTTTGTTAAAACTTGTTTATCCTGTTTCATCTTCTCATTACGAGTCTCATCCTTGTTTTTATCCTGTTATCATGTTTTTTCTCATGTTTTGTCTTGTATAGCGCTGTTTTTATTTTGCTTTATTTGCTTTAACTTTATCTGTCAACTTTATGAATTTAATGTCGGTTTCGATTTTCTTGTTTTTTTGTGTTATCAATTTTTGTCTTGGTGTAATAAGTTTTTTATTGTTCCACTTTGTTTTATCTTTGTCAACCGTTTTTATATTAAGTTGACTCTCGTTGAACTTTCACAATGTCTTACACGGATTTTTTAATTAAGCACTGCGTGTTGTCAAAAAAGTTTGGAGTTAACTTAAAAATATGAGAATTATCGAAAATTTTAACAGAACTTACTTAACTGTTTCAGTTGAATTGCGAATACATGTATTTATTAGAGCTATAATATACCAAACAATTTTTAAAATGCCGTAGCAAAACTCAATAAACCCAGCTGGATCTGTATTATAAGAGATGATAATGGTTCATTTATCGGTATGTTTTTTGTAATCAGTCAAGTTCAAATAAATTAAAGATAAAGATATTCGAGTTAACACACAAAGTTATTAAAATGTACGCTCTCATTTTTAAATGTTCTGTTTTAAGAAAAAGATTAAAGAAGAAAATTAAACTCAAATATTTTCAAAATAAGAAGGAAATGTAAAAAGAAATATTTGTAGTGCCTGGAAGTATAGTCTAAGGTATTGTGTATTCAAACAAATTATGAGACCATTTTCTAGTAGTTTTGTTTATTTCTAATAAGACATCAATTAAAAATTTTAAGTAATCATTTTATGAAGAATTAAATGTTCTTCATTTAAAAATTCAAAACGATCCCAAGCCAAAAAGTGTACAATTTGAGAAAATGATTAAAATTCTTAAGAATTCACAAGATAATTGATAGTTGGTGATATTCTAGTTAAGTTCAGAACTCTGAAATGTGGAATGATGGGTTTTGAATCAAATTTTACAGTTTTATATTTCTCAAAAAAAATTCATTTTAAATGTACATTTGGGTGCGTCATATCGAATTCCGCAAACCGACCATATACCTACACTTTGTAGATTAACTCGAAGGTTCAGTCTATCGGACTTGATTTAGGGGTGCCTAAAAGTGCTCAATGTTTCGGTTTCAAACCTCAAAAATCCTCAAAAGAGGGACCAAAAGAAAGTGGATGCCAAAATGACTGAAAAATGGCAAAAATGTCGAAATCTGGTATCTAAAAAATAACATTTTTTTGTAAAAAATCGAAATTTCAAAACCACGAAGGGGGGCCAAAAATGTTTCTGAGATAACACCAAATCTTGACGTTTAATGCATTTCTAAGCCGTTTGGCATCAAAAATAAAATTTCAATTTTACGAATTCCCTTTGGTCCGTGATTTTTAAAATTTTAAAGTAGATTTTTGACAAAAAAAATCAAGCTAACGACAGATTTTTACAATTCCAGCATTTTAAGCCATTTGGCATCAAAATTTGAAATTTGATTTTTTTTCGATTTCCTTAGGTCCCCCCTTTGGTGATTTATGAGGGTTTTGAGGGTTGAAACCGAAACTTTGAGCGTTTGAGGCACCCGTAAATCAAATCCGATTGAGCGGAAATTACTCACAGGTTGGTTTTTTGGTAAATCAACAAAATGCATATGGCCGATTTTCAATATTCGATCATGAATTTTTTCCAATACCTTCATTGCCACCCTATTATACAAGAAATTAAATCAAAACAATTAAACGAAAAAATAAAAAAAAAAAAGATTTTATAAAAAAAATCTCAAAACATGTTTTCTATAAATATACGATTGTTTGTGAAAATAATCAAAACAACCGAAACTCAAAGATTATAACTTTTGAAAATCTTAATTAAATCCATTGAACTCTTTTCTAAGAAAATCGTCTCAGGTGTTTTTTTCGATTTTTTTTTTATTGATTTAATACAATCGATCTATTTCAAAAACAAATTTCCCAAAAACAAATGGCTCCATTTCCATAGGGCCTTCGGAAAATAGGCTCCCAACCAATGCAATGGGCCATCCGCAGACAGGCAATAAACCGATTTATGAAAGAACACAAACCCGGCAAAAAAACAGACAGCGCATTTCAGTTTGGTCACGAATCATCACATAAAAAATTGAAACCCCCCCCCGCGCCGCCATCTAGCTCGACCAATGAGACAAAAATCATCAGCATACACAAACTCACTCACGGCTTACAAACCAAAATTGATTGCCTATTTCCCGGGGCCACCCCTCGAATCGACTTAAAGACACTGCCTGCTTAGGACCATTTCGTGGAGCCATTTTAAGGACACGTTTTTTCCCCAACTGTCTTTTTGGCTTTTAAGGGAAAATTCCTGGAACGGGTGCTGTCTGTCGTAAAATTGACTTCCTCTTTCTCCTTTGCTTTCCTTTTTTTTGTTACTCATGCACCAGTTCACTTTTTTCTTTGATTGCTGCTGCTGCTGCTGCTAAGGAAATCGGAAACAGTTTTCACTGTTCCCGGAAATATTTTTCCGCAACCGCCATCGCCACTGGGGGAAAAAAGAGGTTAGAAAATTGATATTTACTGTCTGCTTTGTGGTTTGCATGAATGGATAAGCTCCTTGTGGCATTGAAATTGAAGAAATGTGTCCGTTTTATTTCCTTTAAATTTTGATGAACTCGTCCACTTGATACCTCATTCATCTGATTAAAATGAGTCTAACCTAAATTAAAGAAAAAATCTTTAGAAAAAATTTCATTCTGAAAAAAAAACCTGAGGGTAGAAGCTTATCACGATAATTTTAACGCGTACTTTATCAGGTACAAAACCGTTAAAAAAAACTGACAATCTCTAGAATCACAATGCAAGTTGATGAAATTCCCTTTTGGAACATAACCCTACTATCTTGCCATTGCCATGCAGATGACCGGGCAGCCATTGCGCGCTTTTGTGATGAAAATGACATAATAATGGATAATAATAATTACATCAAATGTATTGCCGCCGAGGAGAGCCCGAGAGGGAACACGATAAACACATTCTGCCTCAATGTACTGTGCTTATCGGTCGATGAGCGTCAGTACAGTACTGCGCAAAAATGTTGAACAGCGGTAACATTTTTCAATCGGAAAACTCAAGATCAAAGTTATATATCTGTTTTTTTTTAAAGAAAGTCATGGACAGTTGAATGAAAGCAATCCGTATATCTTATAAGGCTGGAACAAATTTAATTTTTTTTGTGTATTAAAAATATCTGAACATGTGAAAATATGCATTTTTTCAACATTTGGTAAGAATCACTTGTCAATAGAATGAATTTTACCGCTTTTTTATATCGTATTTTCGATTATTTTGCATGGGAACAGAAATTGGCTTTTTCCTCGAATTCGACTTACGACTTTTGACTTTCGAATTTCGACTTTCTTGACTTTCTTGACTTTCTTGACTTTCTTGAATTTCTAAAATTTCTTGACTTTTTTGACTTTCTTGACTTTCTTGACTTTCTTGACTTTCTTGACTTTCTTGACTTTCTTGACTTTCTTGACTTTCTTGACTTTCTTGACTTTCTTGACTTTCTTGACTTTCTTGACTTTCTTGACTTTCTTGACTTTCTTGACTTTCTTGACTTTCTTGACTTTCTTGACTTTCTTGACTTTCTTGACTTTCTTGACTTTCTTGACTTTCTTGACTTTCTTGACTTTCTTGACTTTCTTGACTTTCTTGAATCTTGACTTTCTTGACTCTTTTGACTTCCTTGACTTTCTTGACTTTCTTGACTTTCTTGACTTTCTTGACTTTCTTGACTTTCTTGACTTTCTTGACTTTCTAAACTTTCTTGACTTTCTTGACTTTCTTGACTTTCTTGACTTTTTTGACTTTCTTGACTTTCTTGACTTTCTTGGCTTTCTTGGCTTTCTTGACTTTCTTGACTTTTTTTACTTTCTTGACTTTCTTGACTTTCTTGACTTTCTTGACTTTCTTGACTTTCTTGACTTTCTTGACTTTCTTGACTTTCTTGACTTTCTTGACTTTCTTGACTTTCTTGACTTTCTTGACTTTCTTGACTTTCTTGACATTCTTGACTTTCTTGACTTTCTTGACTTTCTTGACTTTCTTGACTTTCTTGACTTTCTTGACTTTATTGACTTTCTTGACTTTCTTGACTTTCTTGACTTTCTTGACTTTCTTGACGTTCTTGACTTTCTTGACTTTCTTGACTTTCTTGACTTTCTTGACTTTCTTGACTTTTTTGAATTTCTTGACTTTCTTGACTTTCTTGACTTTCTTGAGTTTCTTGACTTTCTTGACTTTCTTGACATTCTTGACTTTCTTGACTTTCTTGACTTTCTTGACTTTCTTGACTTCCTTGACTTTCTTGACTTTCTTGACTTTCTTGACTTTCTTGACTTTCTTGACTTTCTTGACTTTCTTGACTTTCTTGACTTTCTTGACTTTCTTGACTTTCTTGACTTTCTTGACTTTCTTGACTTTCTTGACTTTCTTGACTTTCTTGACTTTCTTGACTTTCTTGACTTTCTTGACTCTCTTGACTTTCTTGACTTTCTTGACTTTCTTGACTTTCTTGACTTTCTTGACTTTCTTGACTTTCTTGACTTTCTTGACTTTCTTGACTTTCTTGACTTTCTTGACTTTCTTGACTTTCTTGACTTTCTTGACTTTCTTGACTTTCTTGACTTTCTTGACTTTCTTGACTTTCTTGACTTTCTTGACTTTCTTGACTTTCTTGACTTTCTTGACTTTCTTGACTTTCTTGACTTTCTTGACTTTCTTGATTTTGTTGACTTTCTTGACTTTCTTGATTTTCTTGACTTTCTTGACTTTTTTGACTTTCTTGACTTTCTTGACTTTCTTGACTTTCTTGACTTTCTTGACTTTCTTGACTTTCTTGACTTTCTTGACTTTCTTGACTTTCTTGACTTTCTTGACTTTCTTGACTTTCTTGACTTTCTTGACTTTCTTGACTTTCTTGACTTTCTTGACTTTCTTGACTTTCTTGACTTTCTTGACTTTCTTGACTTTCTTGACTTTCTTGACTTTCTTGACTTTCTTGACTTTCTTGACTTTCTTGACTTTCTTGACTTTCTTGACTTTCTTGACTTTTTTTACTTTCTTGACTTTCTTGACTTTCTTGACTTTCTTGAACTTCTTGACTTTCTTGACTTTCTTGACTTTCTTGACTTTCTTGACTTTCTTGACTTTCTTGACATTCTTGACTTTCTTGACATTCTTTACTTTCTTGACTTTTTTGACTTTCTTGACTTTCTTGACTTTCTTGACTTTCTTGCCTTACTTGACTTTCTTGACTTTCTTGACTTTCTTGACTTTCTTGACTTTCTTGACTTTCTTGACTTTCTTGACTTTCTTGACTTTCTTGACTTTCTTGACTTTCTTGACTTTCTTGACTTTCTTGACTTTCTTGACTTTCTTGACTTTCTTGACTTTCTTGACTTTCTTGACTTTCTAGACTTTCTTGACTTTCTTGACTTTCTTGACTTTCTTGACTTTCTTGACTTTCTTGACTTTCTTGACTTTCTTGACTTTCTTGACTTTCTTGACTTTCTTGACTTTCTTGACTTTCTTGACTTTCTTGACTTTCTTGACTTTCTTGACTTTTTTTACTTTCTTGACTTTCTTGACTTTCTTGAACTTCTTGACTTTCTTGACTTTCTTGACTTTCTTGACTTTCTTGACATTTTTGATTTTGTTGACTTTCTTGACTTTCTTGATTTTCTTGACTTTCTTGACTTTTTTGACTTTCTTGACTTTCTTGACTTTCTTGACTTTCTTGACTTTCTTGACTTTCTTGACTTTCTTGACTTTCTTGACTTTCTTGATTTTGTTGACTTTCTTGACTTTCTTGATTTTCTTGACTTTCTTGACTTTTTTGACTTTCTTGACTTTCTTGACTTTCTTGACTTTCTTGACTTTCTTGACTTTCTTGACTTTCTTGACTTTCTTGACTTTCTTGACTTTCTTGACTTTCTTGACTTTCTTGACTTTCTTGACTTTCTTGACTTTCTTGACTTTCTTGACTTTCTTGACTTTCTTGACTTTCTTGACTTTCTTGACTTTCTTGACTTTCTTGACTTTCTAGACTTTCTTGACTTTCTTGACTTTCTTGACTTTTTTTACTTTCTTGACTTTCTTGACTTTCTTGACTTTCTTGAACTTCTTGACTTTCTTGACTTTCTTGACTTTCTTGACTTTCTTGACTTTCTTGACTTTCTTGACTTTCTTGACTTTCTTGACTTTCTTGACATTCTTGACTTTCTTGACATTCTTTACTTTCTTGACTTTTTTGACTTTCTTGACTTTCTTGACTTTCTTGCCTTACTTGACTTTCTTGACTTTCTTGACTTTCTTGACTTTCTTGACTTTCTTGACTTTCTTGACTTTCTTGACTTTCTTGACTTTCTTGACTTTCTTGACTTTCTTTACTTTCTTGACTTTCTTGACTTTCTTGACTTTCTTGACTTTCTTGACTTTCTTGACTTTCTTGACTTTCTTGACTTTCTTGACTTTCTTGACTTTCTTCACTTTTTTGACTTTTTTTATTGACTTTCTTGACTTTCCTGACTTTCTTGACTTTCTTAACTTTCTTGACTTGTTTGACTTTCTTGACTTTCTTGATCTTTTTTTTACTTTTTGACTTTCTTGACTTTCTTGACTTTCTTGAGTTTCTTGACTTTCTTGACTTTCTTGACTTCCTTGACTTTCTTGACTTTTTTGATTTTTTTGACTTTCTTGCATTTCTTGACTTTCTTGACTTTCTTGACTTTCTAGATTTTCTTGACTTTCTTGACTTTCTTGATTTTCTTGACTATCTTGACTGTCTTGACTTTCTTGACTGTTTTGGCATTCTTTACTTTATGACTTTTTTGACTTTCTTGACTCTAGGACATTCTTGACTTTCTCGACTTTCAAATTTTGACTTTCGACTATCGACTTTCGACTTTCAATTTTCGACTTTCGATTTTCGTCTTTCGACTTTCGACTCTCGACCAAGCAAGCAGACTTTTTCTTCTATTTTTAAACCAATTGGTTCAAATCAACGCTCATCCTACTGTACCACCGGATGATTGGCAACGGACTTGTAATCTGGGTGATGTATTTGTGCGACCCTCCGATACAAAAACGGTTGTGAATTTTCGCCCGCGTTCTCAACAACAACAACGCCAACAATTGATGACAAACGGATATGACTGGGGAACTGAGTGAAGTGAGCTGAAATAATATGAACGGAAAAAAATGAGCAAACTGGCAACGGGTGCTGGCCTATGTGGTTGGGAAAATTGTGAGCACACGTGAGCCAATTTAGGTGGATCGCCAAACGGTTTCGCGTTTGGGGCAAGGGGGTGATGGCAAAAATCGCTGGGCAAAGGCGAAATGACGCATTTCAAGTTACGCCAGAGGAGTTCCATTATATCACCCACCACACACTGTCCCAGCCAGTTGGTTTGTTTGTTGAGGCGCAGCAGAAATTCTGAATTGAAAAAAAAAATACTGAATAGATATCAGACACACGACGACGACGTCGACGCTTGGGTTCAGGTCACATGTGTATACTTTTTTCCAACCATTTCTCGATATCATTTCTCGCTTGTTATGGCTATTGGTTGCCAGTCGTTTAGTCTCCGAGGGCCTTTGCCGGCGTTTTCTGATAGTGGCGTTTTTTTTAATGCATTCGTAGGGTATTTTTATTTTTTGCTGAAATGGCAAAAGTTTTGCGTACGTAAGTAGTGCTTGCTGCCGGCCGGTTTCCGATCGAGCCCCTTCTTGATTGATGTATGTAGGAACGAATAAAAAGTTTACTAGTCACCGGGGAATCTGGAAGAATGCGAAAGGTTCTTCCAGAGTCGACCGAATGCTATCGATGAGCTCATGGCGTTTGGGCCCATGAGGGGATTTTGCAGTTGGATATTGATCAAAAAGTTTCGAACTATCTACAGATCTTGAAATCTATCTGATTCTATCTACTTCATAGAAAATTTCCAAAAAAAAATACGATAACTTACTCAAAGAGTCTCAATCACAGTTCATTTCGTGCTTACCTGAAATAGAAATAGAAAAAAAGATTAGACTGATTAGACGGATACCATAAATTTGAATTTCAACAAAAAAAAACCACGTGGTTTCACCAAAAAATGCGGACAAACAACCACGTTTCACGTGACCGGACCACGTTTCAGCCAAAATTGCGTTACCTTATCTCGAACTGCGTCGGCGCACCCACCTTGCGAAATGAGTCAAAAGTCCACAGACTGGGCTCAGTCAAGTCGCAGTCAGCCACAGATAAGGTAAGTATGAACGGAAAATTTACGGCCAACCCCATCAGCCGCTGATAATGTTGCCCCGAATCAAAAACATAAATCATGGCGAACCATTTTCTGTTGGAAATCTGCACAAAGCTGCACAATACACTTAACAACGTTTCGAAATTTATACAAAGCTTTTTCAAGGAATCTGCCAGTTAGAAATTATTTTTCATTCTGGTAGCTCATCAAACTCCTTGATAAAAGTTATTTCAAAGTCGAAATGTAAGATATCGCGATAAACATCTCGAGCTTTCTTAATGGTCGTACAAAAATGTTTCCAATGAACTTTACGATTTTCAAACACTCTAAATGTGTTATTTTTCTTATGAGAGCAGCATAAAAATTAAACAAATCAACGGTAATCTTTATTTGTTGATCTCGTGATCCCATCTCGGCTCCGTCGTAATATTCAATAACAGAAAAGTGATTTTGTTATCAGCTTCATCAGACTGAGGGATGCGTCAATGATTTCTATTTACTTAATTTTACACCCAAAGTCAGAAATTATAAAAAAAAAAAATCATTGCTATGAGATTTTTTACAGTTTTTTTTCAAATTTCACAGGTTTTTTTTAAATTTTATCGTAAACTTGGTACTAAATCCTTTTTTTATAAATTCTCGTGAAAAAATTTTTTCCATCATTTTTTTCATAATATTATTGTTTCAGTGTATTTCATAATAAAGGGACGACATTATTCTGATACTTTCCTTATTTTTTTATTTAAAAACCCTCTCTTATCAATTTGTGCCAACGAGCTCGGCCATCCAGCCGGCCGGCCCAGACCGAATGTTATCTCCCAATTACCACCGTAACTAATCAGGCAAAAACTAACCCACCCGGATAGAAATACTTAAGTTTAGTAAAGTTATGAACAACAATGGCTAACGCGCTCGCCCGTTTCTTATCAATGCGAAACATTGCCGCGGTGCCAGACTGTGGAGACGACATCCTTATGGTGCAGTTCAATCGATTCAATCTTGGTTAATTAATAATATCGAGGCCAGCGGAAGACTTCAGTCTTCGAGTTTCAACTTTCGACTTTCGACTTTCAACTTTCGACGTTCGATTTTCGACTTTCAACTTTCGACTTTCGATTTTCAGCTTTGAACTTTTGACTTTCGACGTATGACTTTCGACTTTTGACTTTTGACTTTCGACTCTCGACTCTTGACTCTCGACTCTCGACTCTCGACTCTCGACTCTCGACTCTCGACTCTCGACTCTCGACTCTCGACTCTCGACTCTCGACTCTCGACTCTCGACTCTCGACTCTCGACTCTCGACTCTCGACTCTCGACTCTCGACTCTCGAATCTCGATTTTCGACATTCGACATTCGACTTTCGACACTCGGTTTCTTGATATTCGATTCTCTCGACTCTCGACTTTCGACGTTTAACTCTGACTTTTGATTTTGCAGTTCAACCGATTCAATCAATCTTGGTTGATTAATAATATCGAGGCCAGCAGAAGACTTTAGTCTTCAAATTTCAACTTTCGACGTTCGATTTTTGGCTTTCGACTTTCGATTTTCGACTTTCAACTTTGAACTTTCGACTTTCGACTCTCAACTTTTGAGACTGTTGACTTTTGGCTTTCGTCTTTCGACTTTTGACTCTCGACATTCGACTGTCGACTTTCGACTTTCGACTGACGACTTTCGGCATTCGACTTTCGACTTTCGACTATCGACTCTTGACTCTTGACTCTTGACTCTTGACTCTCGACTCTGGACTCTCGAATCTCGATTTTCAACTTTCGACATTTGACTTTCGACTATCCACACTCGGTTTCTTGATATTTGATTCTCTCGACTTTTGACTTTCTACGTTCGACTTTTGACTATTGATTATTGACTTTCGACTTTCAACTTTCGACCTTTAACTTTCGACTTTCGACTTTTAACATTCGAGTTTCTTGATATACGATTTTAGCGACTTTCGACTTTCGAATTTCGATTCTCGAATTTCAACTTTCGAATTTCGACTTTCGACTTTCGACTCTCAACAACTACTATCGATTTCGACTTTCGAGATAACTTTCAACTTCCGACTTTCGACTTTCTACTTTCGACTTTTGACTTTCGGCTTTCGACTTTCTACTTTCGACTTTCGACTTTAGACTTTCGACTTTCAACTTTCGACTTTCATTCCAACTTCCAACTTTCGATTTCCGACTTTCGTCTTTCGATTTTCGAGTTTCGACTTTCGACTTTCGACAATTAACTCTCGATTTTCGACTTTCGACTTTCGATTTTCGACTTTCGACATTCGACTTTCGACTTTCAACATTCGATTTCCGACTTTCAACTTTCAACTTTCGACTTTCAAATTACGACTTTCGATTTTCGGATCTCGACTTTCGGCTTTTAACTTTCGAATTTCGTCTTCAAACTTTTGACTCCTAACTTTAGACTTTCGACTTTCGACTTTCAACATTTGGATTTGCGCATTTAACTAATGACATTCGATGTTCGACATTTGACTTTCATATTGATTTTCAATTTCGTTTTTTGGCGAACGCTTTTAGACATACCTACCAACAACTTTTGTCTTTCGACTTTGAATTTTGTTTATTCTACGGCTTCTTTGCATTATAAATTTTCTAGAAAAACTTTTCACTCTGAAACTTATCCACCTCTGAATTTTCTTACTTTTGACTTCAATCGGTTCAATTTTAATTAATTATCAATATTAAAGCCATCAAAAGACTGCAGTCATAAATTTGTTGAATAAATTTATGTCTTCAAAATTTTCCAACCAAAAGTCGACTGTCGACTATCAACTGTAAACATATTAACTTTCGATTCTTCGACTTCTCAAAATTCCGACTTTTGACTTTCGTGTTACGACTTTTCAATTTTCGAAAAATAAATAAATCCAAGGATATTGAAAAATTCAACAAGTTGAACATTTTAGATTTGGAAATCAAAATGTATAACACTGAAATTGCCCAAAAGTCAAAAAGTCATAAAGTAAAAATAAGAGAAGTGGATAGGTAAAAAACTCGATAAACAGCTTAGAATATCTGTTTATTGCACTTCTGTACTTCATGACTTTCTGACTTTTCGGCAAATCCATTTCGTTTTCCAAATGATTGATTTCTCAAATTTTTTAATACATACACTATTCAAAGATTCGTTTTTTATTCGGCTTTTCAAAATTTTATTTTTATTTTTCGATTTATAAGGTTTTTAATATTTGGGCTTTTCAAACATTTAACTTTTGACTTTCTTATTTTGTGTTTCTTTTATGTATTTAAATTTACTACTTGGACTACTTTTATGTATTTAAATTTGAATCTTTTGGAAATTTCGACATTTTTTTTTCAATTTTCCGGCTTACTCTTACCTGTTTTAAATTCGCTGATTTTATTGTTATACTTTTTTTATTTTTTAAGTTTATCGATTTTAAAATTTTCGACTTTTGACCTTCTTGAATATATGACATTTGAACATTATCTTCTTTTCAAGTTTTATTATTTTCTACTCTATAGTTTTAAACATTTCAATTGCTTCATTTATTTCATAGTTTTTTTATTTTAATCATTTGAGGCTTTTAAATTTATGGCTTTTTGACTTCTCTTTTTGTTAAGTTTCTATTTAAAAAATTTTAATATCTTTTTTCGATTTATTGATTTTTTTCCTATTCCAGAGCCATTCATTAACTTAAACTTTTCAAGTTCTGGATCGTTTTGAACTTATCATTCGATTTCATCCTCCATATTTTCTAAGTTTTTTTTTCGAAATTTTTACTAAAATTCCATTGACTTAAACTTTGCATGACAGTCGAATTCTCCAACAATAAGACGCATTAATAGTTTATACAATATCTATTCTGACTGCATGCACATGGCACAGGTTGCCAGATTACCCGGTGATATCCGCGTTATCCCTGATATTTAATACAAAAGTTGGGAATAGTTCGGTCCGGCAACATTGCCTGGATTTCATTGAAAAAAGCCTGAATTTAGCCCGTATTTTTTAACTTTATTCGCCAAATAATACAAAATTGTAGTTAATAGTTTTTATTCGTACGTCTATCACAAAATGTTTGGATCCAGTTTAACCCTCCAAAGCCGTTCGGGTCAATATGACCCGAAGCGCACATTTCAAACATCTTTATCATCATTCCAATATACTGATGAACTGGTAGTTTTGACAGACCAAGTATGTTCTATGAAAATAATGATCAAATTAACGTCAAAAAACTAAAATTTGAGTTTTTAAAATCGGTTCATTGAGAAATGAAATACAGCTAAGCAAAGCAAAAACTGGATGTCGTTTTTTTTAAGTAAGACTTTTTTCTACCGGAAAATTTGTCATAGCGGTAAAAACTTTCATTGGACCCCAACATATTTATACATTGTCGGATAGATGGATTCTTGACAATTTCAAACATCAATGAAATAATTAAATACAGAAAAGCTGTCAGAAGTTATGAGTATTTTAAAAATAAAATTGATTTTTCGGACTTTTAACTTTCTGAACCAGTTTCTGAAATCCTGGTAATACATATCGACTTTATTTTGAAATGATGAGTAATTAGAATAAATTACCTACACAATGAATATAATATCATCAAAATCGGTTAACATTTACAGCCAGGAGAACGAAATAAAATTACAACGCATATTTCCCCGAAACGGATATTTAGCGAACGGCTTTGGAAGGTTAAAAAAAATAATCATGAAGGTTTTTTTGGAGCGATAAAACGATTTTAAATACACTGATAAGTGTTCATGAAAAAAATACGAATTTTTCTGAATTTTTTTCGAGTATTTTTTGGATTTTGAAAAAATAGCCCGGATATTGCCCTGATTTTTGGGCGAAAATTTCGAAATCAAATGCCTGGATTTTGTCGGGTTTTTACATAATATTGGCCAAATTTATTCGGCACGGATACGAGCAGAAAAAATTCTGGCAACCTTAAACGTGGCTATTTGAGTTTTCCTAGATTAAAGCTTTTTTTTAAATTTATACCATAAATGACAAAAAAGCACTCTCCAATTTCCATAACTTTACTCTGTAAATCTAGTTCCTATAAATGAGAATTAAAAAAATGGAGCTTTATCAAAATGTTGTGGCAACATTAATTTTTTAATATATTGGCTGAATTTAATAAAATTTGACCATAATAATCACCTTTGCTTAATCCTCAAAGCTGAGATTTATTAAACAACCAACCTTCGCATCTTTAGACAAGAATTGAACTTTAAAATGGTATTTAATTATTATGAACGAATTTCGCGCCAACTCAGCACAGTATTTGGCACGACCCTCTCAGAATTCAATGAAACTTTGTGTGTGTTTAGTCCTCACGTAGTTAAGTCATTTGGCAAACTTAGATTTTTTCAAAAAAAGGTCTTGACTAACATTTGAAAAAAGCCAAACTTTTCAGGCCAATTTATTGTGAAATTTTCAGCTGTTGAATTACAATTCCTACACAAATGAGGTGTACGGGAATGTTTAAAAAAAATGATAGAATAAAAAAACAATGACAAGAAAATATATTTTAAATCCTATACCGAAAAAAAAGCATTTTAATAACAAAAAATCAATTTCCACAAAATGTCATCTCAGAGATTGATGAAACTTTTTTAAGATTTCGATGATTTTTTTAAGGTGAGAAAAACTGTAGTCTACAACTATTCTGAACATCGCAAAGTAAGCACTCTTAAGGGATAAGTTCCTAACAAAAACTTTTTTTTCTATTTTTTTTTATGTAAAACGAAAAATAAATGTTTTGGGTGTAGCTTTTAAAAGATATGTATAACACGAGATTCTGGGATTTTAAAGAAAAACGAAAAAACAGTTTAAAGTTTTTGAAATGCATTTTTCTCAGTGAAGGATTTCAAAAGAAAATTCATTATATTTTTTCTTAAAATTTAATCGTTTTTCCTAAACTTTCTCATGAACCACATTTGTGTAGGAATTTCAATTCTCGAGCTAAGAATGTTTAAAAATAAATTTCCCTGAAAAGTTTGTACCTTTTCAAATGTTAGTCTATATAATTTTGGAAAAACTAAGCCGGACCGGACTTATGCCAAATTTAATATAAAATATTCGGGTAAACCCGGATAAAACCCGGAAATATGGCAACCTTACGATAGTCCCAAGCATCATTATTTTATCATTCGTTCAACTGAGCCACGCCAGCAACTACGGAGTTCTAAATGCGTTAAAAGTAACATGATTACAATAAGAAAGTTGTTTAATGCAAATAAATTTGGGTTAACATATAAAAAATCTTAACATTAAATATGAAGCATTTACGGTTTTCATAGGCTAAGATAGATGTAGGTAGTAGATCAAGCTAAGTTAAAATTGTGAACCACAGAACTGGAAACGTGAGATATTGATGTTTTTTTTCTTTTATAATTTTGCTCATTTCAAATTCAATATTGCAAAAACATTTTATCTTCATGATTTCAAAAAAAATTAGGGAATTTGAAAAGAAGAAATTTAGTTTTTAGATTTTTAACTAAACCATCCGAAAATTCGGTTGGTAATTCGGAAAAATATCCAGATACTTTTTATGCAAACAGCAAAAAGACTTTTAAACTAATTGAAGTATTTTGTAAATTTTATTCAACTTTTAGCTTTCCGCTTCTAGAGCTTGAACTTTGAAAGAGATTCATATCAAGTTCTCGGTCGCTACGGCATAAATAAAATTCCATTCCTTCCCTATTCCATTCCTATTCGTAACCTGTAAAATCTATAATCTCTGTTAACTAATAAAACATCTTTATAAGGAATTGGAATGGAATGGGAAAGGAATAGACAAAAATTGGAAAAAAAAGGAATGGAATAGGAATGTAATAGGAATGGAAAAGGAAAAAAAACTAGTTTAAAATAAAGAAATGCAAGGGGTGATGGAATAGGAATGGAATAGGAATGGAACTGGCAAAATCGGAGAAAAAGGGATGGAATAGGAATGAAATTCTAAATAAATAGTAAAAAATTGAAAGGAAATGAATAGGCAAAACAAGAAAAGAAATAGGAATGGAATAGGAATGAAATAGGAATGGAATAGTAATGGAACTGGCAAAAATAGGAAAAAAAAGGAATGGAATAGGAATGGAAAAGAAATGGAATAGGAGTGAAATAGGCATGAAATAGTAATGGAATAGGAATGGAATAGGAAAGGAATTGGAATGGAATAGTAATGGTATAGGAATGGAATAGGAATGGAATAGGAACGGAATAGGAATGAAATAGGAATGGAATAGGAATGGAATAGGAATGAAATTGAAATACAATTGGCGAAAATTGGAAAAAGTAGAAATGGAATAGGAATGAAATAGAAAACAAACTAGTAAAAAAAAAAGAAATGGAATTGGAATGGAATAGGAATGGAATTGGAAAAAGTAGTAAAAAAATAGGAATGAAATTGGAATGGAATACTAAAAAAATATTAAAAAATAGTAATAAATAGGAATGGAATAGGCAAAAGTAGGGAAAAATAGGGATGGGATAGGAATGGAATTGGAATGAAATTCTAAAAAAAATGGGAAAAAAAGGAATAAGAATGCAATATGAATGGAATCTTAAAAAATAGGTTAAAAAATAGGAATGGTATAGGAATGCAACAGGATAGAAATTGGAATGGAATTCTGAAAAGATAGTTAAACAAAGGATAGGAACAGGCACAAATAGGAAAAAATGGAATAGAAATGAAATAAGAATCGAATGGGCAAAAATAGTTTTAAAAAGAAATGAAAATAGAATGCAATAGAAATGAAATAGAAAAGAAATAGGAAAAACATTGTTAAAAAAATAAATGGAAAAGAAATGGAATAGAAATGGAATTGGAATAGAATGGAAATTAAATAAGAATGAAATCATCTTAAATGTTTTGTTCCATTAAACTGAAACGAATAGCACTTTTTAACGGGTTTTAAAGTAAGTGGTTTTTTTCAAACGAACGATAAACCTTAACAAATCTTATTCACGGTTCTTTGATAACAAGAAAACGTTACATACTATCAAGCAATAACAAACAATGGCAAGATTCTATAAATGTATGTATGTTTTGGAACAAAATTTACACCGATGTTGACTGGTTTTTGGTAGCATTTGATGTACTTTTGAAAAAAAAGTAGAGGCGAATTTCAAATGCTCATCACCTGGGCTGGGTCATCAGGTCGATAGTCTTAAGGTCCAAGGCTATCCGGTCGAAGAAAGTTAAGCCAAATGAGAAATCAGGCTAATTTTTTCAAAAGGTCGAAGGTTATTCGACAGACAGTTGTTGGTCTAAAAGAGGTAAGTTTGGATGGATAGTAAACCGAATGGACAGTTAGGTTATATCGGCGTAATACGAATTTAATGTAAACAAAATTCTTAAAAATGGTAAACGACGCATTTCTTCAATGACTAATTAGTGATTATAATGAGAACCCATATTTGAAGGTTAGTTTGGTACTTTTCATAAACAGATCCTCGGTTCGAAAATTTTGTTCTGCACTGTTTCGAGAGCTACCGTCTGAATAAACTATGCGATATGATAACATAGAAACGCTATCAATTTTAGAGAAATAACACACAAGAGTATACTAAGCAGTATGCTAACTGCTGCTCACCTGATATCATCACTTCTAGCACTCGCAGCTGTTCAAGAGATGTTTGGCACACAAATTTAACGCAAAGAAGCCGAACTTTGAATTAAAAAAAGTTGTCTCGCATTGAAAAAATTATGATTTTTTTTTCGTTGTCACAAGTTCAGTTAACTATACCTATCTTCAATTCAAATCGTTCATCACCCAGTTAGTGTTCTGTGAAGAATTTTTTGGTCACGCCCATCTCATCCCATCCTACGTTAATGTGTTATTAACCATGTAAATTGGTAAATTAAAAATCAACCTGTTTGCAATAGACACCCTTTAGAGCAAGAAAATTGGCAAATTTAACTTCGCCGGTACCTACTCTAGAGCGGAATTCACACATGACCGTTCAAAATTTAACGATTCTCAGCGTTAAATCGGCCCGGCAGGAAAGGACCGCCGCCTTTCGGATGGTCATTAAGTGGAAACGTGCTAAAACTAACTAAATACACTCAAGTCTCAGCACACAACAACAATTCTACTTTCCAACAACAGCTTTTATGACGAATTTCTTCAAAGAATTATTTGGAATCATAAGAAATAACTTAATGAGATGTCCTCTCGACTGACTTTTTTTTTTCAATTCGATGTTGTAGGTAATCCAAATATGCTGAATGCACCATTAATGCTATTGTCATTATTGAGAAATTATTTATACATTCTCTCGTCCACTGAATGACAGCAAATAATTTCGACAAAGCACACCGAAGGAAAAAATCGATGAATTTTCTACCGTACAACGAGACATCGAACCAAACAACCAACATATCGAAACTAACACGTGGGATATTTCTAGTTCCCAAACCTGTCAAAACGAACACAAGTGAAACGGGCCGCAAAAAATCGGAAAATTCGTTTATTATTACCTCGGCTTAGGCCCGGGCTGGTTAAAGTGCACAGCAAAAAAAAAGAAAGTATGACATCTTCAACTGGTTCGGTTCCGAAACATTCTAACTACATGACACCAAGCGAGGGCACCGGCTTTCCGAAAAACTTCCCTCTGCCCGGGTTCCGTGTAGGAAAACCTACACCACTTTTAACACTAGTTGGTTTTTTATGCTCTCTATGTATATTTTAAAACACTCGGGAAAGCGTCCTTCAGCAAGCCGGGTGCCATTTTTTCCGAATGGGAAAACAAAACCTTTGAGGGACAAATGATACAAGGAGGGGAACCATAGAGAAAAAACAAACATACAAAATAACCGAAAGGTGAGTGTGATGTGCAAATGGTTTAAAAATGGCAAACGAAATACATATTTATTTGAAAATCTGAAGGGTGCTTTGAGTGCAAGAACATTTGAATACCAAAAACATTTAATGATTTTTTTATTTGTCATACCAAAAAAACTGTTATGTTGACATAAAATCAACCATTGCACTGCAAATAAGCAATTGTTCTAAAATTTTTAGTCCAAAGGTCATCAGACTTTGTCATAAGATGGAAACTCATGAAACAAAACACATAAAATTTGGAAGTGTTAGCACCATTCATCCCAGTACTTGTCTTAAATTTTAAACAAATAGACCCAGCAAATCCTAGCAACGCGCTAGATCTCGAAGATCTCAATGGTGTTATATTTCTGTTTTCAGCTTATGAGTGTTATAATTGTGCAGTTTCAGTAGCAGCCGGTAAAGATTAAGTGATATCGAGATAAAGTTGGAAGAGTCTCTGCTCAGCGGATTCACGAGTGCCAAGAATGCCACAATTACTGGTGCCAAGTCAATCATTCGTGCAATGTGGTCGGTAATTAGTACGGGGATGAAAATTCGCGGAATGCGATCAATTACAGAAGGTATGAAGAAAATGGAGCAGAAAATGACATTTGAGACTTCATATTAATAACAAAAAAGAAATTTTTCATCTTTTTTGCTCTCAAGCTTTTTATTTTGCACGTGTTTTGGCTAGTCTTCCTTGTTTTGCGAATTCCAAAATATGAATCGATAAATAATTTTTTATCTTCGCTCAAAGAACCCCTTTTGAAAAAATTCCAGTTTGAAACTGTTTTAAAATCTGACGCTGATCATCAAATAACATGGTAGATTAGAGATTGTATATATGTACATATAAAGCAGTTTAAAACGTTATTCGATAATATTTTAAAGGATAATAAGATAAAAGTGTTTAAAGTGAATTATTACACAAACCCTCCCTAGCATAATTTATTATGTCAAATTGCATATTAGACTACCATTAAGCCTGTCCTATAATTGATGCGAAGATGAAAAACAGATTCTGGATTTCTATTGCGAAAAATGTTTACAAAAAAATTGTTTGAATCCTTTTCGAAATTTAGATAAAAGAATCTATAAAGAGATTTTCAAGCAAACACAAATGAACTAAATTTTGATTTGCAAACAGTTAAGAAAACCAGCCTATCAAAAAACTATCTACTCTAATTGATCATAATGATAATGATTGATCATCAAAAAAAACATTGAAGGAAAGCTTAACATAGATCTTAAGATATGTTGGTAATTAAAAATATATTTTGGTTTCTGGTGTTTAAGCATTGTTTACAAATCGAATGGAATGAAATTTTCTTTATCTAAAGAGTAGTTAAACCACGGACGGTCGTTCATCCTCTAAACATATGGAATGAGCTGAACAACTTAAATTTCTATTTAATTGCTATTATCGACCATTTTGTATTTTTTCAATATTCTTTCAATAAATTTTATTTTCAAAGATTCGAACCAAAAAAACAGAAAAGCGTAGCTAGGTATTTCAATACTTTCTTTGAAATCACTCTTCAAAATTCGAGATCGAAAAGATGTTTCGCGACGGATAGCGTTGTAAATTGAGTGCGTCCCGAGCAGACTTTTATGGCGAAATTTTACCTAATTTTGCAATCATGCCTTGGAAGTAAAATGTGGTATTATTGTGTTTAAACAAAGGTGGCACAATGCTAAAAATTTGTGTCTCATGCGCAGTGTGTTGGTAATGGCTAAATTCATGGTTTATTCTTAGCTCGATCTAAATTTTCGATTTTTAATTTTTCGTCGAAGGAAATTTATCGTGAAGAAAGGCTTTTTTGTAAAGTACCACAGCGCAAATGTAAATACACCACTCTAATCGCTATAAAATTTGCTTTCTAATGAATATAAATTTTTTGCGAAAATCTCGCGTAAACATACTCAAAATAAAGTGCAAAGATGAATAACAGTCAAAGAAAATCTGAAAAATTGCAAATTGACAAAATTTTTTTTTCTATTTTATAGGAAAATAACCCATTAAGGTCATTCTTCCTCACCATAAAATTCGAAAAGCTTCCTTTGAAAATTCGTCTAAAATTTTGTGTTTCGTATTTCTTAAGCTGCAAAAATGTGACAAACTACTTCAACTTTCCAATTCTCTTTTCGAAATTTATCTGGTACTAGCTGACCCGGTGTGCTTTGTTTCACCTTCCAAAAATAAATTAAATTTTTAGGAAATTATTTAGATTTGTTTTTTTTGTTGGCAACATTTTAATTCATATTTCAACAGAATTCAGAAGCACCCGCTATAAAATTAGAGCTTCAACTGGAGTTCTCAACTGCACTACAAAGGTGATTAGAATTTATTTTCTGAAACTTGATCTCTTAATTAGTTTTCAAACATTTGCAATTGATTCTTTAATTATACCAGATAGTGCGTGAAGGGATAATTACATACTTCAGACACATTTTGGTATCTAAATAACGCCACATTTTGCTCCATTGTTCTGATAAGTTTTCTAGATTAAGGTGAGAGTCTCAAATTATTCGTATACAAACATCCTCTGTCATATAATATAGTCTCTATTGCTAAATAAGTACTCAAAAACTTGAATGGTAGACCCCTTTTCTCTTTCCGATCTGCAACTGCTGGAAAGAGGTAGGGATCCAATTTAATCAAAACCCTCTTATATCAAATTTGGTTTCATTGGTTGATAAGATTTTAAGCAATACAACAATATTTATATGAAAATATATATTTATACGAGGAAGGAGTCTTGGTTTTTCTCGTATCCTAATTCCCTTCCATGTCAAGGGACTCGGTAGGCTTTGCTTAAAGGTGTTGGATGTATTTTTTCTGTCAACAAATTTTCCAAAAGTGAAAAAGTGGAAAATTAGGATTTCAAGTGAAATGGATCGGCCATCCTCAGGGAATTCGTACAAACGTCATTTGGCTGTGTTTCCGGATAACGTTTTCCGAGTTAATTGGTCATCTTTGCTGTTTCCCAGAAGCTGACGGAGGACCTGAGTTTTGATAGTAATCGAGCAAAGATTAATCGTTACTATCGGGACGGAAGACACCAGTTGAAGACAGTACAAACCAATAATAGGGCTGCCTAGAAGGAAGAGAAAGGACCCTTTGGGTTTGAAGAACCAATCACGGAGCTCGACCGTTATGCCATTCATTGGCTGGAAAGGGACTCAGGTGGACCCTAGTTAATAGCAAGCAAAATCCCAAGCTAAGTATGTTTCTATAAGTTTTCAAAATTTACTCCATCTCTCTTGTACTTTCCATCTACATTTGTTTTTAATCGTTGGTTTCCAGTTATTTAAGTGCTACAAAAAAGATCGAAATTTGAACCTTTTATACTTTGGTTTCAACAAATTCTGCATTTGTAGCTTTAATCGATACACAAAACTGAAGCATCCATTTTGACATAAATTTACATCGTTAACATAATGGATCGAAGCCAAAAAGGCTTAAAGATATAAATTAAAACTGATGAAAATGTAAATTTATGTCAATTAAGACGCACATATATGTAGCATCGCATTTGTCACACATAAAATTAGATTATATAACTTTGCACAAAAAAGAAAACATTGTTTGTGATGTAAAATTCAGTCTTCTTTGTGAATGCGACAAAGAATGCGATAAAAATAAATGATATAAATTATGTCATGTGATTTTATTAGTCATACGATGCTCTTAATATTCCTAAAACATAATTTTGAAGTTTCGTAACACATTTTGTAAGCATTTAATACACACTTATTTTTCGCTCACAATATTGTTTCTATGATAAATACATGTTTTTTTTTTTGTGATTTTATGAACTGAATCCTAATCTTGTATCTAAATGTATTAGAGATTATAAATTAACAAAGTTGTGTTTGTTCAAACTACTACTCTCGAAGAGTTTACTATCCTTATTTTAAATATCAGGAGACGATTTTTGCGGCACTATACATTAAAATTTTCACTCGAAATAAAAAGCAATAAGAAACAAGAACTTTTAGAGTCCCTTCATAGTTAAATTTTGTCACGATTAAACTTAACATACTTAAGCCTTTCAATGAACTGAAAGCTTTCAATAGGAACTAATAGGAGTTAGAAAAATTATTTCTAAGGTTCATCGTAACACTAGTCAAAAGAGTCTCTCAATCAATTCCTTCAACCCCTCTCCCAACCAAAATTGTTTTGCTAGGATGCAGAGGTAACCTCGGTCCTAAAGCACAAAATAGATTTTTCATCCTTTTCTCTTTCTTCCAATCTATCTATTGACTACTAGGACGTGGCCGGCGCCGTTATTGACGTTAAAAGAGAGAGCATCAGTTTTGTGCAGTGTGAATGAGCTGCTAATCCCAAGCACCATTCATTTGACCTCTGATCAAAATTGATGGCCTCGGTCAATCACGGAGTAGCAACCATTGGCAATGTGGAACTTGTTCTACTGAGCCACGCCAGCGATCGTGGACCTCGAAGTGATTGTTATCATAATATGTTTTTGGAACCAGCAATGCATACATTTTATTCAACCATGCACTTCGGGTTTTACGGTTTAAGGTGGATGTGAGTAGTTAATCAAGCTAAGCTAAGCTAAGCTAGCTTTCCTCATTCCCTTCCATGCCAAATTTGGTTCCATTTCTTCGAAAAGCTCTAAAGTTGGATGAAAAAATGTAAATGACCCCCTCTCTCTCTCTTAGTACCCCACGGAAATTAGGCATAAGTACTAAATATTCATAAAAACTTTCCTCGTATTCAAATACCCAAGATAAATTTGGTTTCATTCGCTGTATGAGTTCCCGAGTAATGTAAAAAGTTGTATGGCAGCATCCCCTCCCATTAAATTTTTCTGACGTGAAGAACAGCGGGTTCTCAATATATCATAGGCAGTTACAAAATAGTCTGTCAAAATCATAGAATCATTTCTCGTATTCCAATACCCTCCCTTGCTAAATTCATTTCCATCTGCTTGATTAGCTCTCGATTTATGAAAAAAATGTAAGCTAGCACCCCTCCCCCTTCCTATCTCCCCACTTTAAGAAGGGAGGGATACCAAATATTCATAGAAATATTCATCGCACCAAAATACCCTCCCATGCCAAAATTGGTTTTATTTTGCTTCTCGAATTATGCTAACAAATGTCTCTTCTTTGAAAAACCCCCTCCCCTTCCAGTGAGAGCGAGGGATCTCAAACCATATAAGGATCTTTTTCAGGTCTCAAAACCACCCATCTGCCAAGTTTCGAGAATATCGGTTCAGTAGTTGACGAGTCTATAGGGAACAGACAGACAGACAGAAATCCATTTCTATATACATAGATGACTTAAACAATTTTGAAGGTTCATTGATTTAAAAGTACTGGGTTTTACACAACTTTTTTGCAATTTTTATGGTCATGATCTTAAGAAATTTCATCAAAATATATCTTTTCATGTGTAGCGTATAGCTCCTATCTTCAGCTTTCTTGGACACTAAGTGATGTGATTATTCCGTAGCTGATCTACAGTCTTTTTTACGAAGCATGTTTTTCGAATTTATTTTTGGGGTTTGAATAACGGAAAACTGAGCTACTGCATCTGAATATAGTCTGATAAAATTTGAGTTACATTACGAAGTTTCTAAAACTATAGCCCTATATAAACATTTTTAAACTTCAGGGACGGTTGAGGATAAAATGAGTGTTATTATCTGCTCTTTTTTGTTTTACCATAACACGATTTTGCCCATACTACAGAAAAAATATACTTCATTAAAATCGGTCCTATATCTCATAACGCAAGCAGTGCATAGAAAGTTTAAAAAAAACTGATATTCAATAATTTTAAGAACTTGTAAAGGCTTATGTTTTACTAGAGCTAGAAACACAATTTAAGTAATTAGTCAAAGCTTTGAAATTTTACCAAGCCAACAATTCTTTGAAATTTTACCAAGCCAACAATTCTTTGATTCCTGCAGTTTTTTAAACACAAAATACTTATCTATTTCAACATTGAGTGTGGTGAAAAATGACCAACTCCACAAATGTTTTAGGTAAGTATACATAGACTTGATGAGGTAAGCATTTAGAAGAATATTGAAAAGCACTGAAAATATTTCATCTACAATCGTGAACTATCCTACCCATTGGCATCAAGCTAAACTTGTAAATTTTTTCCTTAAACAATACAAAAACTGGTACAATGTAAATATTTGGCTCTTTCAAAACTTTGGAGGATAAATCGAATGGAAATAATAGTTCAACAAGCTCTTAATAAAGGTTGTCATATTTTTTATCAGCACGTACCCGGGCCTAAAAATCTGACAACATTTGGGCATTTCATTGCAAAACGTCGATTAAAAATCCGGGCAAATATGGTCAAAATACACAATACAAAAAAAACTCGATACCGTCAAACGGGGCAACATGCAAAAGCAGGGTTAGATGCAATATTTGTATACCACAACACTCATTCAATTTTTATTTCTATATACTGTAATAAAGTTATCATTGAATGATAATAAATTGATTATGACATAGTTTTCAACATCGTGAAAGAGTTTTTTAAAGTTTTTGATTCTCATAAAAAATTTAAAAAATCAAGCAATAGATGTACAAATTTTTACATTTTTCGATGCCGTAAAAAACTTTACCTCGTATGACGGATTGGCTTAATGATACCACCTACAAACTTTATATTGCTTTCATTATCCAATACCAACACTGTTGGTGTATACATATTTTTCGGACAATCACCAAATTTTTTTAAATAAATAGTTTTATAATTCAGTTAGCTGACTGGGGCAAAATGCAACAAAATGCAAATCAGAACTAAATCTCATAAATCGCGTTTCCATATGACGGGATATGATTGTTTTGCATTATGCGTTTGTTGATATTAAAATTTCATACATCCTAACATTTATTTACATGATTTAAGATATTAGAATATTTTGTAGTATTTTTTACCCCTAAATGTATGCAGCAGATTAACACTTTTTTATAAAAAACATTTTTGACAGAAAAAATATAAAATTCAATTCGAACAAAACCAAAAATTACTGCCATTGGTGCTTTATGCGTTATGACATCACAAATGTATAAAAAACTTTAAATTTTCAAACGTTTTCATTTGATTGTTCATTAATTACAGAGTTTGTTGCAACTTACCCCTTTTTCTTAGTAGGGTGAAAATCACAGGTTTTTGTAAATTTAAAAATAACTGGTAAAATCAATAATTTTTCTGACTACGTCAGTTTGGTGTCCCATCAACCTTAAAACTTTTGATGTACAAGAGGTATGATTATCTGTAAGCGTTAAGATTTTACAAGCCATTGAAGTTGAAAAGTGTTGCATGTTGCCCCAGTTGACGGTACTCAATACAAAAAAAAACCTGAAAAACCCATTTTTATTTTCATCAGCATTTTTCAAATTGTATTTTAGGCTTTCAAAAAACCTTTTTTCTCCATGACTATGTTTATAAAACTTGCTCAAAAAATCGGTTTGAACGCAAAATAATTACTTTTTACAGCACAATTTGTTTTTTTCTTTGTTTTGGCAACCAAGAAGGGAAAATTTAGGCAAAATCCTAGATTATTTCAATAAAATCCGGGCAACTAGACCGGACCGAACTTTTGTCAAATTTCAAAAGCAGCAGAAAATTTCCTTTAGATAATTTAAAAATTGGCAAAAAAAACCATCAGCAGACTCGATTCTAAAAAAAAAAACAAAAAAGGTGTTGATTTTTCAGTACAAAATTTTCAATTTTCTCATACGAACATGAAAGTTCAAATTTCTCATGGAAATGTTACTTAAAAATTCTGCAAAATATTTTGAGTTGAGTTGAGTTGAGTTTTGGACCATAACGAAGCATTTTAGACCCCAGGGTTTGAGAAATTCAAACAAAACCCAAATCGACTCAGTCTTATGTCATATGCCATGTCATGTCAACATGCCATGTCATGTCATGTACACATGTCAACATGTCATGCCAACATATCATATGTCATGTCATGTCATGTCATGTTAACATGTCATGTCAACATGTCCTTTCATATCATGTTAACATGTCATGTCATGACGTGATGACGTCATAATCCTGGATATGATGTCCGTTAATGAAGCTATTTTCGTGACACGAGATCTGTTTGCAAAATTCTAATTTGCAAATGCGTTGCGCTATCATCTCAGTTTCAGGAGGCATAAAAAATACATAAGAGAGCCAAAAGTCCATTTTTGCAGTGGTCTTCTGGACATATTTATTCGGTTTGTAGCCTTTTTGAATTCCTTGCATATTTTCGACTGATATGTAAGGATATCTAAGAACATTCAACTGTTTATATTCTTCATTGGCCCTTCTAAAACTGTCCCTGCTCAACTGCCGAGCAACTCGTTTGCTCCGGGTCTGACATATTGCTGACAGGTCCTGAAATTAACGAACCCTCCCCGAAAAACGATGACCGGCAAGTCATCGTTGTGTTTTCGGTTGGTTTGCCTTCTATGAATGGGGAAAACCTTCCCAACAACAACGGTAGATGTGGCGCTAGAGAGCTCAAAATCTACCGGAAGTTTCTCTTCTTCGTCTTGGCAGTGCAGAAAGATAGAAACGACTAGGAAAAAGGGGGAAGAAAGTGGGTGGGTCCTCGGGTGAGAATTCGGGTTAAGTGTTTGGTTGTTCCGGTCAGGACAGGTCTTTATCCAGTCGAGTCATTTTGGCGACGGCATGAATACACTCTAGCATAAAATGGTGCTTCTAGAATACAAGAGAAGACGAAAGAATGAACTCAGCTCAGATAAGATCTTTGCTCCTGGTGGATAAAGTGCATGTGAGCTGGAATAATGAAGTGTGCAGTTTTGTTCTTCCAAGGTTCCTTTGGTGGTGGGAATTTTTCCTAGCAAAAGGGATGCACCTTTCGAAGTTGGTCTCATTCAGTTTGGGAGGGGGGCGACCGAAGAAGTCAGACGGAAGTTCACATGGTAATTCACTTCACTTTCTTCCCCGCATGATTGGCCGTCTGTTGGCAAAATCCAAGGCCTCTTTCCTGTTAAACCCTAGCAGCTTGTAATCTTCTAACTTTCATCCGTTGCATTTGCTCTGGTGTGGTGGAGAACTGCAGGTACCCGGGAAGATTATGCTAGGATTTCACATGCACCAGGAAATGTCCGGAAATGGCTGTCATTTAGTTTCTCTTCCCGCTCGAGTGCATCACAATCGTTGTTCTCGTTCGTTATTTTGCCGGAGGCAGTGCTGCAGTTTGGCCACCATTATAGGAATGATTCCCTGTTTCTAGCAACAGAAAAAATTTCCTTAGGTACTGCAGAACTCCCACACGTGGGAATGTGCTCCATTCGTGGTTCTTTCTGCTGCACATAGGCACCTCGGAACTCGTTCATTGTCATCCGAAACCACGTGGCGTTTGCGGACGGACGTCGGCGTCGTCGTTGGAGGAAATTCTGAGGTGGAGCTCATTTTCTTGATTGTGAAAATGCATTCATGCTCCATGCCTCCGAAAGGAACACGTGGAGCAGCTCAAGCTGTGACTGGAATTTTGATCAGTCAAAATGAAATATTTTCCCAGGGAAGCGATAACCGATTTGATTTTTGTAATCTTTATTGTTTGGCAATTTTCTATGTTGTGTTTGCATATTGGTTTAGTTTTTATTAAAACTTGATATTTTTTTAATTCTAAAAATTACAAAATTGGCTAATAAAATAAAAAGTTACAAAATCAGCATAAATTGGCAAAATAAACATCAATGACAAACCGAAGTTGTAAAAATGATTACATTAAGAAATTTGAACAAATTTAAGAAAGTGACAAAATAATCAAAAATGATTAAAAAAGAGACAAATTTGACAAAAACGTTAAACTGTTAAAAATTTCAAAATTGACAAAATTTGGAAAAATTGAAAAAACTGACAGAATTAACCAAAACTTAACAAAATTGAACAAAATTTTAAAAAAATTGACAAAATAAACCAAATCGAATGACTAAAATGACAAAAATGACAAAAATGACAAACATGACAAAAATGACAAAAATGACAAAAATGACAAAAATGACAAAAATGACAAAAATGACAAAAATGACAAAAATGACAAAAATGACAAAAATGACAAAAATGACAAAAATGACAAAAATGACAAAAATGACAAAAATGACAAAAATGACAAAAATGACAAAAATGACAAAAATGACAAAAATGACAAAAATGACAAAAATGACAAAAATGACAAAAATGACAAAAATGACAAAAATGACAAAAATGACAAAAATGACAAAAATGACAAAAATTACAAAAATGACAAAAATGACAAAAATGACAAAAATGACAAAAATGACAAAAATGACAAAAATGACAAAAATGACAAAAATGACAAAAATGACAAAAATGACAAAAATGACAAAAATGACAAAAATGACAAAAATGACAAAAATGACAAAAATGACAAAAATGACAAAAATGACAAAAATGACAAAAATGACAAAAATGACAAAAATGACAAAAATGACAAAAATGACAAAAATGACAAAAATGACAAAAATGACAAAAATGACAAAAATGACAAAAATGACAAAAATGACAAAAATGACAAAAATGACAAAAATGACAAAAATGACAAAAATGACAAAAATGACAAAAATGACAAAAATGACAAAAATGACAAAAATGACAAAAATGACAAAAATGACAAAAATGACAAAAATGACAAAAATGACAAAAATGACAAAAATGACAAAAATGACAAAAATGACAAAAATGACAAAAATGACAAAAATGACAAAAATGACAAAAATGACAAAAATGACAAAAATGACAAAAATGACAAAAATGACAAAAATGACAAAAATGACAAAAATGACAAAAATGACAAAAATGACAAAAATGACAAAAATGACAAAAATGACAAAAATGACAAAAATGACAAAAATGACAAAAATGACAAAAATGACAAAAATGACAAAAATGACAAAAATGACAAAAATGACAAAAATGACAAAAATGACAAAAATGACAAAAATGACAAAAATGACAAAAATGACAAAAATGACAAAAATGACAAAAATGACAAAAATGACAAAAATGACAAAAATGACAAAAATGACAAAAATGACAAAAATGACAAAAATGACAAAAATGACAAAAATGACAAAAATGACAGAAATGACAAAAATGACAAAAATGACAAAAATGACAAAAATGACAAAAACGACAAAAACGACAAAAATGACAAAAATGACAAAAATGACAAAAAAGCTCCGTCAAAAGTTTTTTATTAAAAGGCATACAGATATCAAAAAATTTTACCTTAAATTTGTTTTTGTCATTTTTGTCATTTTTGTCATTTTTGTCATTTTTGTCATTTTTGTCATTTCTGTCATTTTTGTCATTTTTGTCATTTTTGTCATTTTTGTCATTTTTGTAATTTTTGTCATTTTTGTCATTTTTGTCATTTTTGTCATTTTTGTCATTTTTGTCATTTTTGTCATTTTTGTCATTTTTGTCATTTTTGTCATTTTTGTCATTTTTGTCATTTTTGTCATTTTTGTCATTTTTGTCATTTTTGTCATTTTTGTCATTTTTGTCATTTTTGTCATTTTTGTCATTTTTGTCATTTTTGTCATTTTTGTCATTTTTGTCATTTTTGTCATTTTTGTCATTTTTGTCATTTTTGTCATTTTTGTCATTTTTGTCATTTTTGTCATTTTTGTCATTTTTGTCATTTTTGTCATTTTTGTCATTTTTGTCATTTTTGTCATTTTTGTCATTTTTGTCATTTTTGTCATTTTTGTCATTTTTGTCATTTTTGTCATTTTTGTCATTTTTGTCATTTTTGTCATTTTTGTCATTTTTGTCATTTTTGTCATTTTTGTCATTTTTGTCATTTTTGTCATTTTTGTCATTAATGTCATTTTTGTCATTTTTGTCATTTTTGTCATTTTTGTTATTTTAGTCATTTTTGTCATTTTTGTCATTTTTGTCATTTTTGTCATTTTTGTCATTTTTGTCATTTTTGTCATTTTTGTCATTTTTGTCATTTTTGTCATTTTTGTCATTTTTGTCATTTTTGTCATTTTTGTCATTTTTGTCATTTTTGTCATTTTTGTCATTTTTGTCATTTTTGTCATTTTTGTCATTTTTGTCATTTTTGTCATTTTTGTCATTTTTGTCATTTTTGTCATTTTTGTCATTTTTGTCATTTTTGTCATTTTTGTCATTTTTGTCATTTTTGTCATTTTTGTCATTTTTGTCATTTTTGTCATTTTTGTCATTTTTGTCATTTTTGTCATTTTTGTCATTTTTGTCATTTTTGTCATTTTTGTCATTTTTGTCATTTTTGTCATTTTTGTCATTTTTGTCATTTTTGTCATTTTTGTCATTTTTGTCATTTTTGTCATTTTTGTCATTTTTGTCATTTTTGTCATTTTTGTCATTTTTGTCATTTTTGTCATTTTTGTCATTTTTGTCATTTTTGTCATTTTTGTCATTTTTGTCATTTTTGTCATTTTTGTCATTTTTGTCATTTTTGTCATTTTTGTCATTTTTGTCA
This sequence comes from Uranotaenia lowii, assembly GCF_029784155.1. Lineage (NCBI taxonomy): Eukaryota > Metazoa > Arthropoda > Insecta > Diptera > Culicidae > Uranotaenia > Uranotaenia lowii. The sequence continues at coordinate 48,447,956 of NC_073693.1, forward strand.
TTTTTGTCATTTTTGTCATTTTTGTCATTTTTGTCATTTTTGTCATTTTTGTCATTTTTGTCATTTTTGTCATTTTTGTCATTTTTGTCATTTTTGTCATTTTTGTCATTTTTGTCATTTTTGTCATTTTTGTCATTTTTGTCATTTTTGTCATTTTTGTCATTTTTGTCATTTTTGTTATTTTAGTCATTTTTGTCACTTTTGTCATTTTTGTCATTTTTGTCATTTTTGTCATTTTTGTCATTTTTGTCATTTTTGTCATTTTTGTCATTTTTGTCATTTTTGTCATTTTTGTCATTTTTGTCATTTTTGTCATTTTTGTCATTTTTGTCATTTTTGTCATTTTTGTCATTTTTGTCATTTTTGTCATTTTTGTCATTTTTGTCATTTTTGTCATTTTTGTCATTTTTGTCATTTTTGTCATTTTTGTCATTTTTGTCATTTTTGTCATTTTTGTCATTTTTGTCATTTTTGTCATTTTTGTCATTTTTGTCATTTTTGTCATTTTTGTCATTTTTGTCATTTTTGTCATTTTTGTCATTTTTGTCATTTTTGTCATTTTTGTCATTTTTGTCATTTTTGTCATTTTTGTCATTTTTGTCATTTTTGTCATTTTTGTCATTTTTGTCATTTTTGTCATTTTTGTCATTTTTGTCATTTTTGTCATTTTTGTCATTTTTGTCATTTTTGTCATTTTTGTCATTTTTGTCATTTTTGTCATTTTTGTCATTTTTGTCATTTTTGTCATTTTTGTCATTTTTGTCATTTTTGTCATTTTTGTCATTTTTGTCATTTTTGTCATTTTTGTCATTTTTGTCATTTTTGTCATTTTTGTCATTTTTGTCATTTTTGTCATTTTTGTCATTTTTGTCAATTTTGGTCAATCTCGTGTTCGTTTTGATAAAAGTTGCTAATAAATTTCCTTTTATCCAGAAACATAAGAAAATAATTACTCAGATTGAGCGTTTTATTTGATTTTTCAAATCAAGTAAAAAATCCGAGAAAAATATTCGTGATTTAAAAAAAACCCGGACAATCGTGCCAGATCTGACTTTTTTTAAATGGGTTCAAAATGTACGGGTTAGTTCAGCTGTTACTTGACAATCCATCAAGCTGAATCTAGGATAAGGTTGCCAGATTGCCCGATTTTATGCGGGTTCGCCCGGATATTTAAATCAAAATTTGAGAACAGTCTGGACCGAATTGCATTAAAAAATGCTTGAATTTTGCCTGGCTTATTCACTTTGTTCTGTAAATCAAACAAAAAAAACAAATTTTGTTGTAATTTTTTTTTATTTCTACACGCCTCTTAAACAAAATCTTACGATCAAGTTTTATAAAAAAAAATCATGATAGATTTTTTGGAATCCTAAAATACAACTCAAAATCTGTCGATGAGTTTTGTTTAAAAAACAATTTTTTTTCCAAAATTTTTCTGAATATTGGTCAGATTTTGGGTCGTCAATTTTTAAAATAAAACCCCAGATTTTGTCAGATTTTATTATAAATTTGGGCGGATTTGTCCGGATTTGTTCGGCTCTGATACGTTCTGAAAAAAATTTGGCAACATTATTCCAGGAGATTTCTATGATAAGCTATTCTAATTTTGTAAATTGTAAGTTTAAATAAATTGGGAATTACTTTTCCTTAAAAAAAACTGTCATCAAAGTTGTAGATAACAATTTGAAATTCACTGAATTGCGTGTTTCATTTCAGATTAATGAACATGCCATCATGATTTCTATTTGATGTAACGATTCCAGATTTTTATAATTTAAAACTCAACCCCCGAAGACAAAATTTTAAACCACAAACTTATAGTTCCTTTTACTTCTTATTTTAATTTTTTACATATTTGATCAGAGCTTTTCGAATAAAATGTGATGAGTTCCTTGAAAGGTTGGAACAACTGGCAACAAACAACAAAAACAACAAATAAACTTTTTTTGTAGTGCACGATCCAGGGTGGAAAAATTATATCTTCTTTTACTAGCAACTACACATGGTTAACCAGAAAAAATGATAAAGAAAATTGTTACCTCAGCCTGTTGTAACTAATTTTTTTCCCAAAAAGCCTACTTTCGTTAAAGGGGTGCCCATTTTACCCCAACAGTGTACCCATTATGCCCCCACTTTCCCTTTGTGTTCCTTCAAGAGTTCCTTCAAAATCGGTAAGAATGTTCCTGTCAACCAACCGTGATAAAGCAACTAAGGAAACCGACACCCCGTTTATAGGACTCGTCACAATTGTTTGACGAAATCAGAAAAAGAACGAGACCGATCCGCGCGCGTGTTGTTTGGATTTCCACAGCCCCTTCAGACTTGCTTGACACTTTAATTAAACACAGCAAACTATCTGCAAAACCGACGAAACGATTCTTAGGCTCGAAGCTTCGGGCAAGATGGCTGCCTGCTCCTAAGTACTTCATCAAATACGTAACGCGACAAACTATGGCTTAAGTACTCTGAAGGTACACGGTCTGGAGGCATGGTTTCCCTCCTCAGCCAACTATTTAGATTGGGCACAATGTTGCTCAATCTCAAGTCGGGAACCGCGAGATATTAGTTAGGATGGCGCCGCTGCCGCCTCAAGTTTGTGCCGGCTTGACAGTTTTCCGAGCCGTGATGTAATGTTAATTCCGGTGTGGTGCCTAAAGGGTGATATACGATAAGGCGACATTTCAACGGAAAGATATATATGTCATATGACAACAAACAGAAGGGAGCTGATGCGTGTTTTTCTTCGTGTGTTTTGCTGGTATTCTACCGGAATTACGCGAAGTTTGGTTAACTTTATCCGATATTCGTATGACAAATTTTTGAGAGATAATTTAGTTGTTGGAATTCTTGTCTGATTAGTATTCTATCAGTAGATAACGAAGAGATAGAATTTATTCGAAAAAAATGTTTCTCAGTGGCTCGTCGCAAAGTTCTACAGAACTCAAGTTAAACGTTTCCAAATTATTCTTTTCTGGTTCGAGAACTACGCCGTTAAAAAAACGAGGTAAATCTCATAAGCCATAATTATGAGAAATTCCCTCAGTGCTGCAGCTCGGCAATTTTTCGAAGTGATAGGACACGAATATGCTTCCACGAGATTACTGGAGCTACAAGCTGCTGTCCTAGTTAGGTTTTCACCACCCCCTCATCGAAAGGTGTCCAACCGGAGGAACAAGTGAGCAAATAAAGGTGCTAATTAAATTCAGAATGATTATGGGCACTTTGTACCGTGAACACCTTTAGGACAGGACAGGTCAAAAAGGTGCAAGGGCCGGATTTATGAGCGCTAGACATGCATCGGGCCCAGTCATTAAAGCCAAACCACAAGCAACCGGAATGGGCATCCCTGCCTGTGGCAAAGGGTTGTGTGAAGATTCTTATCATAAATAGTTTGTCATGTGGTTTCCCACCGAGTTGAGATATGAGACATGTTAACATGAATCTTACACGACAGGAGAAAGAACAAAACGAAATGATTCAGACTTATGACTTCTTAAACGGAGGAAAGATTATAAACTATTGTGAAAACTAGGGCGGACCCAATGGCAGTGCCTCATATATAAATTAAAAGTCTTGAATTTTTTGAAACAGATTTTTGAAACAGAATTCAATATAAGGGTAGCAAAAGGCAATCTATTTCTTTCTTTTTTCTAAACGCACCAAGCAAGCACTCCTTTCTACGTTAAGTGAAACAACACCAAAACTCTTTATTCAAGACTTATTTGAAAAATACAAGATATAATCTTGCCTTCAAACCCCCTTTTTTGTTCACACAGGACTTTGAATAAACTCTTTTGCCCATACCCTAACAAAGATAACACCGCATTGAAAAGACAGCTCCAGTCGTTGACAACATCGCAATTCCAACCTATTTATTAAATGATCATAGACACGGGTATTTGTAGTGAAGATTCCGAAGACAATTTTGCTCAATTGTTTCCTTCGAGCAGGTTTCAAGTTCGTGTAACCAGATGCATAATGATCATATGGTGACTTTGAATAAATTTGAGAGATTTTAAGTAGTTAAGATTTATTACTTTAACAGCCTTCAGACCTACCAAGGTGAATATATGTTTTTGTAAATTTCATACGATCGCTCTACAATTTACATGAAACTTATAACAAAATTGCTGAAAAATATACCTATACAAATGTTTACTGAGACAGGGCCTCAATTGAACTCTTTCGCCCGCACAGGACTTTTAATACAATCTATACAATAACATGGCTTTAAATAATCTTTTTTCTTATACAGAGCTTCCATAACATGTTTTGCCCAAATAGAGATTCGAAAAACTTCTTAAACTAAGGTTGCCAGATTTCCCGGTTTTATCCGTGTTTGCCAAGATATTTTAAACAAAATTTGGGAAAAGTCTGGTCCGGCCCGGCTGCCCGGATTTCTTGAAAAAAGCCTAGATTTTGCCCGGATCTATTCACTTTATTTTCCAAATAAAATTATCAAAAATTGTGTTGTTAATTTTTTTTTATTTCTGCGTCCAAAAAGAAATATTTTGAGAATGTTTAATAGAAATAATATGACAGATTTTTGAAAGCCAAATATACGACTTGAAATCTGATGATTATGAAATTTTTTTTTCAAGTTGGGCTTCTTGATTTTTATTGAGTAACTCCTGGGGATTGACCAAATTTGCCAGGATTTTTGGTTATCAGTTTATAAATCCAATGTCCGGCTTTTGCGAGGTTTTTAGATCCGAATTGCCCGGATACGTTCTAAAAAGTTTCTGGAACCTTATCTTAAATCCAAACCGGACTTTGAATAAGCGCCTTCAATCCTGTGTGGCTTCAAATAACAAATTTCGGGGCTACGATTGGCATTGAACCTTTTTTGTACATATACGACTTCTGTACAAGCCGTTTGCACAGAAAAGTCTCTAAACAGCTTCATTTGCCCATAGAAGACTTGGAATAAGTTCGTTGACCCATATGCGGCTCTGATAGAACTTCTCGTTCTATTTGAATCTAGACCCCATCTGAAACTGTTTCAAACTAGCGAAAGCTCTTGGCTTATTTGTCAGTTGTAGAATAAGCTTCAAAGGAACTATTCCCACCAAAACGAGTTTTAAATAGTTCTTCTAATAATCCACTTTGAACATATACAGCTTCGAATAATCACTTCTGCAGGTTCAAATAACTTTTTTTTGCACATTGAATAACTCGTTTTGTCCATACAGAATTTCTAATTTAATTTTTTGACTCATATAGGACTACGAGGAACCTTATTTGTAGCGATGGACGAGCGCACAAGAAACGCTCTTTTGAGCCGATTCTTCAAAAAAAAAAACCAACGCCGGAGCTCCTAGAAATGAACCGCGGTTTAAAAACGAGCTACGGTAGAAAAATCGTTACAGAAATTCATTCATACAGCTTCATCACTGCAGGTGAGCGATTGAGACAAACATTTGTCAGCAGGGTTGTCAACATTTTTTCTCAAAATTCAGGAAACCTTGAGTATAAAAAATCTGGATAAAAGTAAAAAATGCCGAACTGATGGCTTTCTAGTCTTTCTTACAAAAAGGTTATCGATCATGGTGATATAATAAATTATGGGTTTCTAAAGCCCCTTTCATAGGTATCTAGTCCGTTTGATGGTGAAAATTCTCCATAAATTAAAGAGCTTTAAATGATTATAATAAAAAGAATAGATAAGTATTGTATTTATAGAGGGCTGGAAAATAAACAACATTAGTCGTACTTAAATTTCTCATTTCTTGCGAATCATGTGTTAGAATTGGTGTTCGAACTCCAAATATCAAATTGGGGTTCAGATTTCTCAATACATTTAGATTGTGTATATCGAATTTAAGAAACAAAATTATATCATATTTTTGTGAAACATCGCAGCATAATTTTATCAGAGGCATAATTACTTTACTAGAAAAAAAAAAACAGCTGCCCTTGAAAAGTTCTTCGTATTTTGAGCATCTTATCATACCAAAATGTGAAAAACATTCTTATTTCTTATCCACGGTTAAAATTTTTTCTACAGTGAAACAATTTTGGTGGTAGATCGATTGAAAAGTATACGAATTTTAGGATTTGGAAAAATAAAAAAAAATATCTAAAAGTGTAATATACAGCTTTAAATATCAGCTTTTTCAGCCACTAAGTGGTTTTTGTAGCAAAAGATGGCTGATTCTTCGAGCTTGAATGGTATGAAAACAAATTATTGTAGCTGAATATTGTCTAATTATCGTTTATGAGTTACGTTACAAGGTTTGCAAAACTGAATTTGTTTTACAAATTTTAAAATTTGTACGGTTGGGAAACAAGCATCATACAGCGCTTTGAAGCGATGAGTGTAAAATTGAGAATAACCATTCATTTGATGCTTAAAATCTAATAATCGCTAGAATAGGAGCAAAGTTATTCAAATATTTATGCACTAGTTTTTAAATCATATTTGTGTTCCTATTCAAGTTTTAGCTTCATACAACATGAAAAACGTGGCATCAAGAGGACTTGCTTACAACTTGATCAAAGCGCGCGCTTTTTTTTAACTCCTGGCCTCGCCATGGGGTACTTGATTGAATAAAATACCCTTTCTTGTGCACAAGTTGGTGTGGAGCAAACTTGATTGAAAAATATTTTATCAAATCAAATTTGTTGCAAACATCTTTAAAAAACTTGACCGCCATATAATAAATTTGTATATTTATTGCATCAATAGAAAGGTAATAAAAAGGGCTAGCTTTACAAAAAAAGATTTTGTGAAACAAATTTTTTTCTGATTTACTACAGATTTTTAACTCTCAACTTGTAAGTAAAATTTCTGTACAAGTTGGTAGTTTATGATTTTTTAAATTTTTTCGGTTTGTTTTGAACAGATTCATAAAAATGGTTATAATATCAACCACCATGCAACAAAAAATTACCGTATTATAATAACAGTGGGTTGCTAGAACTCTCATAAGAATATTTTCAAGAAAAATCGACTTTTTTCACGAAAACTCATTGTGCAGAACAGAGACTAGTTCAAATGATCTCAAAATTGGCAGAAATATTTGAAAATGCATGAGGAACAACCCATATAAGTCCGGCTTTGATCTGCGAAAAAAACAGAAAAGTGAAGTTGTCTAATGCACAGTCATAGTTATCACGAGTTCATTGGGGGTCTAAGAAGATTTTTTTTTATTTCTGTGTGCCTAAAAATAGGTACACGCCACCAAACTTCTTAAAATGTCATATTGTATGGATGGAATGGATTGTACATCATTTTGCTTATTGAAACAAATAATTTTCCGTGAAAAAATCAAGCAAAATCAGGAATATCTCCAAAAGTCAGGAAAAATGGCTATGAGGTTATCAGGAAGAACTTAAAAAAATCAGGCAAATCCTGGAAAATTAGGCACAATGGCAACCGTGGTGGTAGGTACAAGCGAATGGGAAATTAGCAAGAGAAGGGTGCGAGGTTAAGTTCACTCGGTTCATCGGACAACGAACGCTCCGTTTGCATTTTTGTACCTACGGTAAGCTTCGTTTCTTTGAAGGGATTTTATTCTTGCGAGCAGTGTTGCCAACATTTTTGAAAAAAAAATCAGGGACTGGTGAAATAAAAATCAGAATACGTCAAAGTTACGGAAATTTTGGACTTCTATCAGACATTTTATTAGGTTTCCAAACTTCCAGACTTTTCATATTTCTTCCAAACAATTCTAGACTTTTGAGTTTGGACATGAATTATTCTACAAACAGTGAAATTCTATAATGATTTTAATAGAATATCAGAAAATGATTGAAATTAGTAACTGAAAAGCGTTGGAAAGATGTTTTAGATGGGTATGCTGCGAAGATTTACGCAAAACATGGTATTAAACATATTTAATACCTGTACTGTCCCTACTAGTACAATAAGCCCAATAATACATCGTATGTGATAGAATGGTACCTTGCAAAATTTCGATCTAGCAATTTAAAATAGGCACTACCTGCAAAGTTTGCCTATTTAAACTTTTCCAGGCATTTTTTTTCGAAATCTTCTAGTCTTTTTTTGAAAAACAGTTGGCCTCTCCGGGTGCAGTTAGACTCGATCGAACGAACGGCTCTCCACTCTGCTCTTGTCATTCTAAATTGAGCCAGCAGCGGCGGTCTGCGGTTTAATTTTCAAACCGATGTTGGGCTTTTTCGAACCTCGGTTCGTTTGACTCTATAGAATAAATAAAAGGATTTTGGTTTTCCGTTCTTCTGTTCATGTTGGTGGACGGTTGACTGGCAAATGTTTATCTCATTCGCTCACCCGAGGTGATGTAGCTGCTGTCTGATGAAATTTTGTGTTAGAAAACTGGCCCTCTCATTCATGCACTATGTCGAGTAGAACAATCCGCGGTTCAAACATGAGCCGCTAAGATGAACTAGCTCGTTGATTTGAACGAACGGCTCTGAGCCGTTAAAGTTTCTACTTCGAATCATTTTTCGAGTTTATCAATGGTTACTCAATGATCGATACATAAAAGAATTAAAATAATAAAAATAAGTAAATCGTTTATCAATTTCCAAAACGCAGTTATAGTTCACATTTTCAAACTCTGAATATTTTTTACGTCATCATTTTAAATATTGCGTCCAGAAAAAACAAAACAAGTTCATATTAAAAATTTGGAATATATCCTTCCAATAAGATTTTCGTATCAGAACACAGAATTCAGCAGTGAAAACGATAACAAAGTTATTAGAGATATTTCAACAAAGTTTATTAGTTTGATTATAATTTTCGATACATTTATTTGAGCAATATAAACTTAACAATAAAATTTAGTAAATTTATTTGAAAATTTTAATTTAATGTAAATTCAATAATATCAGCCTTATCGTTAAAATTAATGCTCTTTTAGTAAGAACCTTTCAGGATTATGAAATAAGAAATTTGTTCCATAGGGAACAAAAAGATGAAATGTGATTAAAATGCTTCTAATAAAATTCTTTTGGATCATTTGTAATATCTATTTCTTTCATCTATATTTTGATGATGAGTGATCTAAAACAGTTAAGTTCTACAGTTTTTCTTTATATTTTGGAAGTTAAGTATTTCTGACACAACTGAAAAATGTTTTCAATAATCAAGGTTTTATTTCATTTAACAAATTTGTTGAGGTCATCAACGGTTTAATTTTTGCCTTTAAAAATATCTTTAATTGAAAGTTGTTCGTCAATAATATATTATTTTACAGATTTGAGAACATTAATTAAAAAAACTTCTGTAACTTGTTTCGCAAAAGTCATAATTACTTGCGATTTTGGGGAAAGTTGATAAGAACGTTATTTCATATTTTTTTGTAATGTTTAAAAGTTTTTCAGAAAAATGCAAAATTTTGACAAAAATAATTTTAACCCATTTTCAGGGCACCAAATCAAATAAAAATTATCAGAAAAAATGTAAATTTCTTATCTTGTGAAATTTATCAAAACCCTTTTGAATGTGAAGTTAGAAATTTTTAGCATTTAGAAAAACAAGAATCACAAAATAAAATAGAAGAAGCAATTGGTTTGTTGCAAAAAAAATTTGCAATGATTCAAAGGATTTATTTTATCTGAGTGATAAGAAATTTAATAATGGATGAACTTGTTTAGATACACTTTTTAATAAAAACCGATTTCATAGACGAGGTAGGGTTTTTGTGTGTATAGATCTGAGTTTCATACAGGAAGTTTATTAAATTGCAAATTGAAATCAAGAATTAAAATTTATTTCAATGCGTGAACGTCATAGTGTCTCGTAGAATGAAATGTCTTTGACCTGGAGTGACATAAGACTAAATACCGCCGGAGGCGACCCAATTTTCTGACATTTCACATTACTACGGTAAATTCATTTCTTGAACTGAAACTTTGACTTGGAAAAAATCTCCATGGGGGAGGGGGTTAAACCACTAAACCCTGCTCCCCAAACCCGCATGGTGAAATAAGTTTCATATTTTTTTCACAATGCAGAAAATAAACATTATAATTTCAAAAACGTTTGAATCAGAATGGTTTCCAAGGCCCAGTTATGATAACCGAATATTCTAACTTGTGGTGTGAAAACCTCTCATGCGATCATGCTCAACGACAATAAATTTTAGTATCTAAAAGGCGAATCGATAACCTTCCACCGAACATCAACCGCTGTTTGAGAATTTTGATACCTTCCTAATAATAAAAAAAAGTGAGTAGAAAAACCGACCGGGGGACGAAACAAATCATAATCGATATGGCAATGAATTTGACATGTAATTGAATTCCGATGCATTTGAACCGGGCGGACGGATCCTTGACAACAACGACGACAGAAGCTAACTTTTATGGCCGCAATTGGCATCGAAAAACATTGCCTTGAGTGATCCCAACAACGATGACGATGATGATGATGATGGGCGGTAGATGAACTTTGACAATGATGCATTAAATCCAAGGAACAACTGTTTCTTGCTAGGTCTTTTTTTTTAGGCTAAATTCTCAATTTTGAAATTGTAAAAAATCGTTTTTCATTTAAAAATTTCAGTAAAAATCGGTACACTACTCTCGTAAAAAAAAAATTCTCATCCTAGAATTCGGAGTGTTACATTGTCAAATTTACCCTTAACCTGATTTTGTCTACGTTTTCGAGGGAGACCAAAATCCAGCCAACATCAAAGCCCATCAAAATGCTAATGGATTCCAGGCCCGAAAACGACTTCACCATTACCAGTCGCTCGCGAGACCATAATCCTAACCTTGTTTTTCTTTAGTTGTGGTGGCGGGGAGGAAAATCGTATGCGTTTATATTCCTCCAAGATATATTCCTCAAACGATCCTTGGAAGGGGACCCCATTTGAAGGCTGACTGACTTGGTTTCCGTGGTCCCCGCCTCAGATTTTCCATCTTGTAATGGAATTTTTATTGATGGTTCTGTTTCTTCCGGAAAGTTCAGGAACGCGCGAGGGAAGTTTCGGGAACAAGTATCGTTGCTTGCAAGTTACTTATCCCAAATCAGTACCCATTCTTGTAGATAAATGCTGTGTTAATGTTACAGTTTTATGGGGCAGGTAACGATTTGTATCGTCCGATTTGAGCAGTTTGTTCGCAAGAAGGTTGGTGTAATCTGGCAGCTGATAATCTAAAACGAGGAGAAATTATCACCCACTTTTTCTTCGTTTTTTACATTCATTCAGTCTTTGTCTTTATTTAAAAAATGATATCATTCACGTAATTCAGATGATCTTTGTAGCATTTACTTTAACAAATTTTTTTTCCTTCACCACTTGTTTTTTTTTTGTTCGGTGCAAATTTTTTAACGGTCGCCATATAGTTACAGTTATTATCAAATATTACTTTTTTCATCAATCATTGTTTAGTTGGCACAGTTTGAGCACCATCTGAAACAATAAAAAGTCAAAATAGCAATTTTCGGAGATAGCTATAACTATATGGCGACCGTTAAAAAATGTTTCTGGACCTGTAATGTTCATTCATCAAAGTTCCATAATACTGGAGCCGTAATCTTCAAAAATCGGCCACCAGTGTTCAGTTATCTCTTGAAATGCACCTATCAGGCCCGCCCTAATGGCGATACCGCGCGATGAAGAAGAGCAATGCGTGACCCAAAGAAAAAGGTGCTAATCAGTGGTCGATCCAGTTGACACAAGACGAATTATTACCTGTATCACAGGAGATGCACAACCGTCTTGAGTGCGATAACTCAAGAAATGCCCCACCCCTGCTATACGTATCAGCCAGCATTGCTTAGTTAGAAGAGTATGGCGACTGGATGTAAAGAAAAAAAAACTCGTTCATCAGCAAACAAATTGATTATTACCCAGGTGATAATTGATTTTAGAGCACATAGCAGCTAGAAAATATACCTATGAACATCCTCTGGTCTTTATCGAGAGATACGAAATAGACTGGCAGCCTGTGCGCAGTCAGTACACTTGATACGAAAGAAAATTTCACAATCCATTACCTACCGGGGCAAATCCGTTAACTTTGGAACGGAAAATTGATAAGTGAAAGTTGATTTTCTATCGATGCGTCCCATCGCAATGACAAGATTGGTTGTTGTGGGCACGCAAAGTCCCATGCCTCTGAAGAGGTTTGACAAACACGTGTTGGTTGTAAAATTGTTCAGATGATCGCATTCACGCACTTTTTGGGGAATCCATCGAATGATTAAAACGTGATTTTGGGGGTAGACATTTCTTATCAATGGTGTGAGTTTAGATTTTCCACCAATTTTTTTATTGTTCAAGTATTGCCCTACTTTACCTCCATATGAGATTCCCTCTTTTGCTTGTTTTTGAAACCGTTCCAAAACCTTACACAAACAAAATAATTTGGGCATCATTCACGTTTTATGGCACCGCTACTCAGGTATCTCACGTTGCTTCCTTTCGGAGCAGCTATCGCGTTTCCTGCAAAATTATGCGGTATATTTCAGAACAAACACAAAAAATTCAACCCCACATCTAGGGGTTTTGATAAGTTTTACTCGAATGAAAATTACCTCATCTGCGCGCCATCATAAACAACGGCCTACATATGTTCCGAAATTTTTATCTCACACCCGTCAATAAATGTAGATTATAATACGGCGTTTGGGCAAACATGAATCTTCCACGAGGATAAGTTTGGGCCATCCATATTGGGCAATAGATAAAATCAGAATGCTGTTTTCACAGTTGTAAATTAAACATTACTCCCGAGGATGAAACCGACGACGACGATGCTATCAACAGCTACGGTCGTTGCGGGTAAGGTGATAAATCATAATCTACGCTGCATGGAGGTGTTGAATGCTCTCTTGAATCGGTAGCCTAGTAGGTTCATTCATTCATATCTCTCCGGGGCCTGCGGACAATCGTACTGATACGCATTGTCCACGTGGTACCAGAATTTGGGAATCATCGATCATTCTGATAATCAATACAGTTAACAGGTACTGTTGGCTCTGAATAGATTTTCGAATAATTTATCATATCAGTAATTCTTAACGGGTGGAGATAGTTCCCCGTTTTATTGATGAATTGTATTGGTTATCAGAGTCCACCCAGCGAACATAAAATCGCATTAGAAATGATAGCTTAAATCGTTAACAATGTTAATGCGAATCGCAATTCCTACCAAATGAGTTAATGATCGTAAAAATGGTTACCTTAAGTCGGTATAAATCGGATATGATAAAAATTCCGCCATGTTTGCAAATTTGTTCTCCAGCACGGGATTCAAGTGCGAAAACAACCTTGTTGTTTTATCTGAGATAAGCATTACAACCAGATAGTCAAAAATCAGATGGTTCATTTGGAAAAATTGTCCAATGAGAGAAGCAGCAAATATTGTGACTGGCAACGGTTTGCATGCACTGAGAGTAAAACTTGCGCTCTCTCCCATACTTCCAGGATGTACGAATAAGGTGTTGAATATCGTTCCATTTGTATTATTCTTATCGCTTAACACGTTCGTCGCTACGCTCATTTTGGTAGTTTTACTTGCCGGGCCCAAAAAAATTCTCGGAGCAAGAAAGAAAAGAGGGGGAACTCCTACTTTGCAACTTGTGGCTAAACTGAGCGGCTAACTTGAGTAATAGAGCGTCAAACGTTTCTGATTTGACGGGGCCTCCCAGGAAATACACCCGTCACACGATGTTAAGCCAGAAGATGATTGTATATTGCCTCAACTTTGGTAGGTAAATGCTGTATGAAACGAACAACAAAGTTTGTCAATAAATATATCTACAAAGTGTGTTGGGAACTGACTTTTATGTTTTTAACTTGATAAACAACTTTGGGAATGCCTTAAAATGACTGATAGTGTTTTAGACCTTCATCTCCGTGCAAATTGTGGAACTTCATCAATTGCTGCAGGATACTAAATATACCACTAAAAATCATAAGCTAATCGTGTTCTAGCGAGATGGAAAGAATTTCTTATAGTGGTAAACTGTTTTCCCAGCTAGTTCTCAGATTCATCAGGCGTGCATCAGGGAAGTCATCTAGGGCCAACAGTATTCCTGATCAATTTCAATGACGTGCTGCCACTTCTCGATGGACCAAAATTAGCGTTTGCCGACGACTTGAAACTGCTCTACCCTCTACTCTCTACCCCAGAGATGTGAACTTCCTGCAGAACCAGTTTAACCCCTTTATCTCCTGGTGTGATGCCAATCGCCCGCCTTTAAACCGCAGTAAATGCGCAGTAATATAATTTTCCCGCAAACGACACCCGTTCTCAGCATTCATTTCCTTGGAAACGATGCAATCTCTCCAGCTCAACACGTGAAAGATCTTGGTGTGATTCTTGACGTGCGGCTGGATTTTAAGACTCATACCAGAAGCCTCCAGAATCCTGGGTCTTCTTTTCGTATAACGGAGGACTTTCAGGACATCTTCGATCGATCCTCGAATATGCTTCTGCGGTTTGGTGCCCATATTATCAAAACAGTTCTGATCGCATCGAAGCCATCCAACGATATTTTTTTAGGAATGCCCATCAAAACATCAACTAGTAAGACCCTTTTTGACTTCCTTTCTACGAAAGCCGCTGCCGCCTGATCGACATCGACCCGCTGCAGGCCCGCAGGATCGCCACTCGTGCGTCTTTCGTCGCTGATCTGCTTTCATCGAGAATCGACTCTCCCGCACTTTAGGAAGTTCTTCCACTTATTAAGACATTCAACCGCCTCTCAGAGCATTTTGACGTTTCGAGGGATGTATTCCGAAGAAGAATTCTTAGTGTTCTAAGTTCAGTGTAGATTTGCATTTGTAGTAAGTCTCTTAATTAAAAAAAAAATCATTTGGATCAATAGGTACATATATGATCTGTTGATTTTATAATAAATAAATAAGTAAATGTCCACTTAATCAATACATTTCAATGGATTCTGTAATGTAAGCAAAAGGTACCATGCTTATTACAGATGTCCAAAAAATCGGTGTTTTTTAGGCGGCAGCTTGTGATAAATCAAAGGGCCCGCTTGAGGTCAAAACCTCTCATCGCGGGGGAAAGCTAGGTAAATGAATTGGGATAGAATTGGAAATTCACCTGAATAACTAAGCACTGACACTCAATTGAACACTGACTGCTCCCTGATAAGTTAGAAGGTCAGGGAGCTGTATTACGAGCAGTATGCTACTCTGGGTCCATGGGTGCAATTGGTCGACTCTAGATACTTTGTACCTATAAACCATAAAGTCCAGGATAAGCTGCTCTAGATCTGGCACACGACGGGTAAGGTGGCAAACCTCGAATCCTAAACATAAGAGGTCGGCTTCGAGTCGTTAGAGGAGAAGTCAGGCCTCGAATCTCCAGACGGAGAGGTTTGTGTGGTCAACCTCTTTATGATAAGGGGTCGGGTCTCGAGCCGTAAGAGGAGGTATCAGGCCCTTTATCAACAAGAGGAGGGGTACAAGTGGTCACCTCGAGTCATTATGAGGAGAGGTCAGATCTTAGGTCAGTAGAGGAGAGATCAGGCCTCGAGTCGCGAAAAGGTGAGGTTTGTGTGGGAATCTCGAGTTATTGCGAGGAGATGTCGGTTCTCAAGACGTTAGAGGAGAGCTCAGGCGTCGAGTCGTAAAGATAAGAGGTTTTGCTGAAAGTGGTCTCATTAATAAGTATTGCGTTGGAACGCACTAGCGCGTATAGACCTCCCACTATTGAAGTATAGTGTGTTAAATAGTTCGAGGTGAGAACTAGGTCTGCGGCCCCAGGTGGAGTTTAGGGAGTAAGGGGTATACACGGAGTATATCATGAGTCTTCCCATTGTACCCATGAACCTAGAGTAGCTAACTGGGGGGACGCGGTGGCTCGCCGTGCCTTGGAATACAATCCGTAAACCGGGATTTACCACCTGTGTAAACAACTAATAAAAAAGGTCCTCTGGCCATAATTCTCATTCGGACCTGCAACCTGTCGATCGAGAGAAGCTTATCCTAGACTCGCGCCTGTCACAGCACACGTCCGGGGCTTTACAAAACTATTCGGATTATTCCCAGCGAAGACGTCATCCTTCACCGACTCGCTGACGACGTGAAGTCACTCGACCCGAGATTATTCCGCCACGTGAGTAGTCTGTCCATACAAGTTCAACTGGTCAAATCTTCTCCCCGCAGCTTCCGTCGTAGGGAGCGCTTTCTACTCGGATACTCCGCGGCGGTGGATGTATCCTACACAGCGTTCGCGACATAGTTAGCAGCTCGGCATACGCAGAAGGTGAAGTCTTATCTTTGTATGTATGCTTTTCTGCTAGGATCGAACGCACTCTTCTTGAAAGCAGCCCGCCAAATGGGCATTCTACTCCGATCGTCCGATCCGGTCTTCCTCCTTACTTTGGTTATCCTAGACTCGCGCCTGTCACAGCACACGTACGGGGCTTTTACGCTTACGACTCAGATTAATCTCCACGGTGATGTCATCCTACCCGGCTCAAGAGGCTCATCCGACGGCGACGTGAAACTACTCTAGCCGAGAGTACTCTGCGGCGTTAATTCTCTTCCCCCTTCTAGTTTGACTGCGGAGAAGGTCGAGTTTGACTACGGAGAAGTTGCAGAGAGCGCGTTCTACTCGGAAACTCCACTGGGTAACGGTGGCGTTCG
The DNA here is from genome assembly GCF_029784155.1 of Uranotaenia lowii. Lineage (NCBI taxonomy): Eukaryota > Metazoa > Arthropoda > Insecta > Diptera > Culicidae > Uranotaenia > Uranotaenia lowii. Next base: position 48,464,515 of record NC_073693.1, read on the forward strand.
CGACGTACCTAGCAGCTCGGCTTACGCAGAAAGTAAAGTCTTATCTTTGTACGCTTTACTGCTGGGTTCGGACGCACTCTACTCGGATGCTCCCCGGCGAAGGAGTCACCCTACACTGGTCGTGGACTGGTGCTGGTTTCAACTCCTCTGCAGGACAGTGAACTGGGTGAACCCATCGCTAACCACGCGCCAAGTATTGGCATCCTTACACAACCTCCACATGATGTTGTCGGGTGTGTTATCGGGTCCACAAGGGGCAAGCATGTTAATGCGAACCTCTTTGAACCTCGGACAGTTGAATACTACGTGTTCTGGTGTCTCAACTATGCAAACGCTGGTTGGACAGAATTGTGGTCCAAACCGATGGTCGTACGGCATGAAGCATCCGTGACCAGTCAAAAACGTCGTCAACCAGAAATCCACATCTTCATGTCTCCGATCCATGCAAAATTCGACGTTAGGGATTAAGCGATGGGTTCAACGGCCAAGCTGTTCCACTGGTGCTGCCAGCTGGACATTGAGGCATCTCTGGCATGAGTCCGCATATCGGACATGTGCCTATGCTCGTAGCAGATTATAGCTTCTTCTAACAAGACCGAGATGGGCATAACCCCCGCAACAACATCAACAGGCTCGGTATGCGCTGATAATACGCAGGTTCATCAGCCGCTGCTCACTGCAGAGCTTCTGTAGATTGAACTGCCTGTTCAAGACTGCCGCTTCGTACCACAAAATGGACGAGGTCACGCTCACCAGGACCGGGCTGCTGTCTTCACTGCCGTTCTTTTGCAGGCGTAGTCGACATGAGCCGTGAAACTCAGCCGGTCGTCGATCATCACCCCCAAGTACTTGATAGCACGCTTGGATTCGATTGCGCATCGTTCAGCGTCGTCGGCGAATCCCACTAGTCTCACTCCCTGCTTGTGGAACTCCTGCCGAGACACTCACTGTTTCCAATTCCACGCTGGTCATATACTGTAGTTGGCGGTTACGGAAGTAGCACTCGACCCCCTTCAGATATATGCCTCATACGAATGAGTGACGACGCAATCGCTGCCCAACAGACGATGTTGAAGGCGTCATTCAGCTGTATCCTGCTCTGGATCACCTTCTCCAGCACCTTGCCAGCCGTATCCAGGAGACATATAAACCAAAACGAGGATATTTAAATACACCCCAGGGTTTGAAAAATTAGAAAATGACTCCAAATCGACTTAGTCTATTGTTGCAGTGATGACCGGAACATTCCAGGGTGCGCCCATGGAACACGTTTCACTGCCATGCTCCAGCGAAATCTACTCCTCTTCGCTCGCATCTCTGTCGTGAGGGACCTTCGACCATGTGACTTCCACGTGCTGTGGGAACAGCTTGGATGCAGTTCGGATGCTACGATATGAGAAGCTGTTTTGTGTAATGTAACAGACAAATAATAGCCATTGCTTGTGGGCTGAGCATTGTTATTATTATGTATAATTCTGGACTATGTAATGTGACGGACAAACAATAGCCACTGTGCACTAAGCTTAGTTGTTCCGGTGCGTTACGCTTTGTTGTGTAATATAACAGACAAATAATAGCCACTGTGGACTGAGCTCTGTTGTAACGATGGGTAATGCTGTGTTGTGTAATGTAACAGAAAAATAATAGCCACTGTGGGCTCAGCAAAGGGTCGAATTTGTTTGAAATTTTTACACCATTTGCTTTTCTTAAATTGTAACTACAACTGTTAGGGTTCTTTTTTATTTATGGATTGACAATTTTGAATTTAAAATAAAATTTTCTCAAATTAGACATTATTCTAAAAAATACCTTTGAAAATCACCAAGTAACTGCCTAAGACAAACAAGATGTTAAGACGGAAGAAGGCATCTTCAGCTTAGGGATAATCCAATGTACCTGACTGGCAATTGCAATTGCTTTTTTTCATTTCCTATATGTTTTGAATATGAATCAATAGTATTGATCCTCAAGATCCAGTTTTTCAAAGAATCAACCTGATGTAGCCAGGGTCCATAAAAAAATCCAACAGCCTTTGGCTCGTAATGGTAGATTCTCGACCACATAAGAGGCCTAGAATCCCAAAAATTTTGTGAACCTGTGAATAATTCAAAATTCTGTGACACTGGTTCTGTGACACAGATTCTGTGATGAAAGTTTGCTTAAAATTCTGTGAAATTACAGATTTTTCTGTGATTTCGGCAACCTTGATAAGGGCCTAAAATCCCTCAGGAGTGAGTTCAATTTCACTGAGATTGCAGATGGGCTAGTTTACTTAAAGGTATTCCGCCATCCGTGTATAAATACACTTGGCCAGTTGGTTACTGATTGAACATTCTCATTATAAAGTCAGTTACAAGAGAAAACACCACATCTGAATCTAACAGACGAATAGTTATAAACAACTCACTTACGATTTAAATCTATAAAAAAAACTCCCATTTCAACCTGTGAAAACGTCACTCCGTGACACGTTGTGCCCAAAGTCCAGAAAATTGTGCAACCGATAAAAGTGTTGGTAAACCCCAACTTGAGTAAACTCACCATTCGTCCCGCTAATCAGTGGATAATTGCTATCGCGGCCCCCTATCAGCGTCTTTAATCCGGACTCGATCAGCGTTGGCGATGCTCGATCCCGGTCACTCATGATGAAGGAGGAGGAGGTGCTGGCGGTGCTCGATGTGGCGTCAATAGTTGAAGCTTGTGGGAAGGTAGGCCTGCTCCTGTTTGAGCGCTTTGCGCTGCGGCGATGCTTTGAGGATGCTCTTTGTGTTGTTGCTGTTGCTATTGTCGTTGTTGTCGCCAACGACGGTTGTTGTTGTTGCTTGATTGGTTGGTTTTGGTACACTGTATTGCCACTGAACTCTGAACTTTGCTTCTCTTTTCTTCTTCTTTTGCTTTCGAAAAGGGGTGGCTTGTTTTGAACTTGGCGCACAGAATGGACAGTGCTCTTTCGGTGATTTCTGCTATGCTTTTTTTCCTCAGGTAGCGATTTATTTATAGATAACAATGTAGACTTAGTAAACACTATTCAACACTTAGCCAGGCTAGATAAATTTTGTAACTTTGGTGTAATAACACTGGAAAACTTTAACATTTGAATGTTGCACCGAAACTTTTTTTTTTGTTGTAGGTTGGTTGTTGTCAACTTAGGCGACCCATCGAGAGACGGGCGATTTTTCCTTTTTGGTTTTTCGTCGTCGTCGCCGTCGTAGGGATTAGACTCCAAGCGGAAAGTGTTGGTGGGAGATGGTAGTAGTAGAGTGTTGGTGGTAGATAAGCACTGTGAATAGGATAGATAGACAATGACGAAAGGCTACACTAGGAAGTGAAACTGCGAACGTTAGAGCATTCTCTAGCATTCGAGCGATCCGAGGACCGATTTCGGCGAAACCGCGCACGCACTGAACCCACAGCACAGGAAGAAGCGTGCGAAGAATTCGGCAACGAACGCACTGAATGCACGCACCAATTAGTGGGTTCGATTGATTTGCTTGCTAGCAAGTTGGCTAGAGGCTGTCGACGTATTCTTCAGCTTCGGCTTTGACGAAGTCGTGCTGCAGCGGCGACGACGACGGCAGTGTCATCGGTCGATGTGTTTTCTTCTTCTGCTTGGGAGTAGTCTGCTGCGTATCTGCTCTCGAGGTTGCTATTTTGAGGTTGCACTTGGATCGAACAATTTTCCGCACCCGCCAGATAATCGAATTCGGTAATCGATCCGATCTCGGGAGGAATTTAGTTTGATTCTTTTGTTTCGGTTGAAGACTTTTCTCGAGGGTTTGACGAACGTCGATGGATGGATGCACTTGTAAATCGACCGGTTAGAGAAAAAAAATACTGAGTAACACGGCTACACCGACTCCCGCACGGAAAAATTGGAAAATTGTTCTGTGGTGGATTTTCCACGAAACGGAAACTCCTTACACTTTGCTAGATCTATATTGATGGGTTTCACTCTCTTGCTCTCCTCGGGCAGGTGCAGGCTGTTGGATTAATTCGCTTTGCTGCTAATACCTCGACGTTGTCGTCGTCGTTCGTAGCTTCCTCGTAGTAGCGTTCTAATGTAATAGTAGGGCAGCCAAAACTTGCGGGTGGTAGGTTTACTTTTGGGTTGTATGTGTGCGTGCCACCCACTACACTAGATACACTAAAATGGTTAAAAGGATCTCCGTAGCACTGTGTTGGTATGTAACCGATAACAAGAACGAAAAAACATTTGCTTCCTATAGAAGGGAAAGGCTTTCTACTTGCTCTCACTAATCGGTGAAGAGGATTCTGAATCCAGGAAGATTTCAACTTTTCAACGACACTGATTCTAAGCGGAAGGACCTTACGGCAACAATCACATCAACAAACAACTTCGCAACTATCACAATTCCGGGGTATTTTGAACACCGTGTTTTAACAAAAATATTGCTTTTATTGCTTATCTATTTCACAGCTCCCGAAAACGTCTGTCCAACTCGAGATCCGCTCAGTTCACGTGTGAGAAAAGCTCAAACGCGAAAGCCTCACGGACTAGGTTCTATCCAGTGGGACACCGTCACTGAATTGTGTGTGTTAGTAATAAAACATCACCCAATTATCCTTTCCACCCACACAATCCGATTTTCCTTCATCACACTGCCAGAGAGAGCTTTTTCTTCCACTTGAAAATTTGCTCTCTCTCATTGATTTTCCAATTTTCTTCGCTTCTAAATTTTTCCACTAGTAGTTGTAATGAAAGTTTCATGGATATTCACCTTTCCACCCGAGGAGAACACACTCACTTTCGATATAGGTACCTATTGTTGTTATCTTCATGAACTCAGGAAACCCGGACTACAACCCGGAACACCGCACGAGAGCAGATGACAGCAAAAAAAGAAAACACACCCCATGACTGCAATCCCCGCGGCCGCTGCTTCTTCTTTTTTCTTCACCCACTCAGCTCAACCATCCACACGACCCATCAAAATAAATAAAATCATGCGGGTGTACGCTAGAAGATTCCCCCCAAATCTTTTCACCACTTACACTTTCCACAGAACAGCTCCACCGATTGTACCGAACGAAGAACGAACAGGGAAAAATAAAATATCCGTATCACTTCCGACTGTATGGGTTAAGGATTCTTCCAAACACCCAAATTCAGGCAAGTCCCAAAACGACGGTCTCCACTATTCCCAAAAACGGAAATAATAGCACATTGGAGCAGAAAGAACCACTAACGGGGGGAAGGAGCTTCAAGAGATCAACAAAGCATGGCAAGAGTAGTAGAGTAGTGTAGTAGTCGCGCGACAATTAGGGCCAATCCGTCGTCGAACCGAGCCACCTCCGTCTTCGTCGGGTGGCAGTCCTCTGGCGATTTCCGGACATCAACACTCGCTCCCGAACCACAGCAAGATTCACCGCAGAACCACAGAACACACGACGATGGTTCGTTCCACACCACGCAGCACGCACGGATAAATTAGCACCGACACTGACAGCACAAACAACCGTCTGTCTCCGGGAACGGCCGATCAGAGAAGAAGAGGATCTCTCGACGGGATCAATCTTCCTCGCTCGACAAAAATCGCAACTCGCGGACAACACACTCGTCAAAGAAGACGACACCACACAAAATCCCCTAGGCAAGGCAAGGCAGGAGCACAACACACAACGTGCTACAGCAACGCTAGCTGGTACTACTCGGCGCTCGATTTTTTCTCCGACTAAACACCGCGCCGCGGCGATTGGGGCTTTCTCGTCTTGGTTGGACGGACGTCTCTGATCAAACGCGATTGCAGTCGAGGAATACACACGTTTACCTACCTACTACCTAAAGGCAAATTGTTTAGTTCTAATATTCTGGGTCTGGGAGTGAGCTTGCGGGCGCGCGTTTGCGTGGTGCTTCCCAATAATACCGACCTAATCGGCCGGCGCTCTCCGGTTGCTTTCATTACATTTTCCCATGTGGCCGTGTGCGCGCTCACTTGTTTGTGTGTGGAAGCGACGACAACGACGATGGGCGGGAACTCATGAGTGTTCCCGGCGACGGCGACGACGACGACAACATCAACATTCCCAGCGACGACGTCAATCCCAAAGGTTGGGTGGCGGGCGGACCACATGCATTATACCACGGTTACCTACCTCGTGTTTAGGACTACTGGCTTGAGCTACCTTGTACCTACCTAATCGCGGAACGTTACGGTTACCGGCGGAGATGATAAAACAGGCACTATAATCGATAATAAACTAAACAAACCCGATAAGCCGAATGTTTTTTCCGAAACGAATTGAAAACAAACTGGTGGTGTTTTGAGATTTTACTTTTTCCCAGCCCCCTGTGATGGGCGTAGTTTGTCAAGGCCTCCTTAGAGGTTGAATCCTTGCTAGGCTAGAATGACCGAAGCAACTCAAAGCAATGGGACTAAAGACGTGATTGATAGCTGAGACCTAATGCCTGAACCATTGGATCTGGATGTCTGGAACATGAAAATTGAGACCTGAAACATCAGACCAATATTTTAAAAGAGTGTAAAAGCCAAAGTAAACATAACCCGTTTTCAGTGGATTCCAGATGCCCAATATAAGCTTTACTTATCACAAAAACCGTTTAAAGTTTACCGGCTTCCATCGAAATCTTCAAAGGGGAAAAATGTGAAAAGTTATTCACTAATTCTAGAAAAGTTCTCATAAGCATTTGAAAAAAATTACAAAAGTTATAAATATTTAAAAAAAAATGGCAAAAATTAAATTACAAAAAGAAAAAAAATTACAAAAAGTGACATTAGTTACAAAAATGATGAAAAATGGCAAAATTTACAACAATGACAAAAATTACAAAAAAAAACGAACGTTTTGAAAATGATACAAAACTCAACTCAAGTTTTATACAAAAATGTAAAAAAATAACACTCATATGGAGCAAAACGGGATAGAAAAAACATAAAATAAATATATACGATGAAAATATGACCAATAAACTATTCCAATGACATGAATGGAATTTAAAATTTCACAGAAAAACAACAATAGTTGTTAGGCACTGAGAGAAAAATAATAAGATATTATCTAAAAATGGCACAAAAATTAAACAAAAATGATACAAAATAGATGTTCAAAAATCACACAACAAAAACACAAAGGTATCGACAAAAAACACAAAAATGACATATTAATCACACAGGAATATAGCAAAACAGACAAATTTCCAGTACGTTTATAAAACTCCTCCACTTTTCAGCCAATTATCAAAAATAAACATGATTCATTCAGGATATTTTATGCCATTTATTCCCCACCAGATTCAGAAAACAACGTCAATTAAGGACCACCTTATATGATACGCAAAAAGTAGATCTTTTGCGGGCATTTGGCATAATTTTGGCCAGAGATTTGGGCTCTATAGCGGTTATTTCAGCTCGTTTATAAGCTAAAAGTTCGTAAATGTTCTGAGCTTTGCTGGCGTGAATTTTACTTTTGAAATATTTATGCCCACAGAACAAAATTGTGGTACCTTTAAATTCGGATAACGAGAATCCCAGTTCATATCGCCATTTTTTCAGATATCAAATTTTAAAATCAGCACGCACAGTTTTAAAAATTGAACGATCGTTTTTTAACATTAACAAATATAATTAAAAAGAACCTGTTTGAAATCGTTTCTTTTTATAAGGTTTTTGAAAAAATGAAAATCGACTACAAGTATGTTTTTGCTTAATAACTCGTCTCCTTGGCTTCTGCCATGCATCCTATCAATGGACTGATGTGAAGTACCGTAAACCTGGATAACATTGATCACCAGGCTAAATTCGATCAACATGAATTTTTTTCCCAAAATCATCTATCTAAGTCTCAAGTTAAAATATCTCCAAACCGTTTTTACGTTTAAAAGCCTCTAAGTTGAGTTACAAATTGGGAAAACTAATTCTGTTTCTAAAGATTTCAAATGTAAGCAAAAATGTAATTTCAAAATTTTGAAATAGGTATCTATTTTTTCAAAGGCTCGCAAACAAAAATTCTTCCTGATTAAATCAATGAGTTTAGAAGCAAACAAGTTGATTATGTGAAAGTTTAACTTTTTTCCTTAGTAAATGTATGGTTTTGGTATAGTTTTTATTGTAGTTTGAGGTAAATTTTTGATATTTCAAAAAAAAGAGCCATTTTCCAAGAGTAAGCAAGAGTAGGACAAAAGGCTAGAAACCCTATCAAATGGTAAGTTTGAAGAAAACAAAAAAAGGAGAAAAGTGGGAGGACCTAGGAAATTTAATGAAGGCAAAATTTAATTTTTTTGTAGTTATAATTCTATAAGGAATGTTAAAAAATTTAGCCCCTCAATTTATTCCTTCTTTCGATTTTAATTGTTGCTCGGCCTTAACATATTAAGGTAAGGTTGCCAGATTGCCCGGTTTTATCCGGGTTTGCTTAGATATTTAGTACTTAATTTGAAATAAGTCCGGCCTGGCCCGGTTGCCCGGATTTCATTGAAAAATGCCCGGATTTTGCCCGGATTTATTCACTTGATTTGGCAAATTAAACGAAAAAAAAACAAAAAACATTTCCAAAACGATTTTTTTAGCAAGCTTTATAAAAATTATCATGAAAGGTGTTTTGAAAGGCTAAAATACTGTTCAATATCTATCAATAAATTTTGACGAAAACAATTTTTTTTTTCATTTTTTTTCTTGATTTTTTATGAGGAATTTCTAAGTTTTTAGGAAATTTGCCCGGATATTGCCCGGATTTATGGTCGTCAATTTGAAATCGAATACCCGGATTTTGCCAGGGTTTTATATTAAAATTGCCCGCTTTGTCCGGCCAGAATACGTGCTGAGAAAATTCTGGCAACCTTACATTAAGGACATTAAGGATGTTGTTTTTTTAACCGCAAAAAAAAACCAAAATTCAACATTTTTTATTATCAAAATTCACTGGACCAAAAGTTACAAATTAAGTACCTTTTAGCCACCGAAACTCCACAATTTGTTAAAAAAAAAAGTATTTTTGATTATAAGCAGTGGCAATAAACTGCAGTTTGTTTTATTCATTTTATTTGTTAATTTTTTAAATTTTATTGTATCAGTTGGTTTAAAATATCTTAAATGTTCCGAATGGCCTTAGCAATTCATAAACTAGCATTTGTAAATATTATGAAGGTGTGTTGTATCCTTTATGATCAAGAAAACTCGTTAAAACCGTCAAAATAGAAACTAATCAATGTTACCTCAAAGAATCAAATTCTTAACAGAGAAGAAATCGATTTTTAAATCAAATTTAAAGTAGTCTAATATATTCCTGCAACCATGTTTTACGTTCATAGGAGTCCAGTACCTACTAGTTCTAAAAATATGAATCATGCCACATTTTTCTTTACAGGAAAATAATCGAAAAATATTGAAAAAGTGATCAATTTTTCCCCGGATTACGGTAGGTACACACAACTTGCACTACAATGCGTAGCCGATGCTTTCTAATCTCATTTCCACTTCATTCTTTCCAAATCATCCCTAACATTTCGATGAAATAAGATCTCGCCTTCCATTATCAAGCAGTCCACTCAATTCGCTTGATTTTTTTATTGATATGCTCAGACTGTCCTCTCATCTTGCTTGAAATTTCTATCGATACTTTCAGGCTATCCTCTCAAACCGAATTTCAATTTCAAGCTGTCATCTCAACTCGCTCGAGATTTCTATCAATTTGCTTAGGCTGTCCTCTCAACTCTCTTGAATTTTCTATCGATACTTTCAGGCTGTCCTCTCATCTCTCTTGAATTTTCAAGCTGTTCTCTCAACTCGCTTGAAATTTGAATTGATACGCTCAAGCTGTGCTCTCGACTCGCCTCTCAACTTAAAGCTGTCCTCTAAACTTGCTTGTAATTATTATCGATACTTTCAGGCTGTCCTTTCAACTCACTTGAAATTTCTATCAATATGCGCAGGCTGCCCACTTAACTCGCCTTTGAATTTCAAGCTGTTTTCTCAACTTACCTGAAATAGCTATTGATATTTTCAGGCTGCCCTCTCAACTCGCTTTTCACTGTCAAGTTGTTCTCTCAACTCGCTTGAAATTTCTATCGATACGCTTAGGCTGTCCTCTAAACTCACTTGTCAATTTCAAGCTGTCCTATCAACTCGCTTGACATTTTTATCATTACTTTCAGGCTGTCTTCTCAACTCACTTGTCGAATTTAAACTGCCGTATCAGCTCGCTGAAATTTTTATCAACACTTTTAGGCTGTCCTCTCAACTCACCTTTCACTGTCAAACTGTCCTCTCAACTTGGCTGAAATTTCTATCAATACTTTCAGGCTGTCCTCTCAACTCGCCTCTCACTGTCAAGCTGTTCTCTCAACTCATTTGAAATTTCTATCGATACTTTCAGGCTATTCTCTCAACTCACCTTTCGCTGTCAAGCTGTCCTCTCAACAAGCTTGAAATTCCTATCGATGCTTTCAAGCTGTCCTCCCAACTCGCTTGAAATTTCAATCGATACTTTCAGGCTGTCCTCTCAACATGCATATCAGTTTTAAGCATTTAAGCTTGTCTGTTAATTTCAAGAGGTATTCTTAACTCGCTCAAAATTTATATCAATACGCTTAGGCTGTCCTTTCAACTCGCCTTCCAATTTCAAGCTGTCCTATCAATTTGCTCGAAATTTCTATAGGCTGTCCCTACAACCCTTTTTCAATTTCAAGCTGTCTTCTACACTAGCTCAAAATTTCTATCGATACGCTTAGGCTGTCCTCCCAACTCACCTTTCAATTTCATGCTTTCCTTTCAACTCGCTTAAAATTTCTATCGATACTCTGAGGCTGTCATTTCAACTCGCCGTTCCAATTTCAAGCTGCCCTCTCAACTCGCTCGAAATTTATATCGTAACGCTTAGGCTGTCCTCTCAACTCGCTCGAAATTTCTATCAATATTCTCAGGCTGCCCTCTCAATTCGTTAGTCAATTTAAGCTTTCCTCTCAACTTGCCTTAAATTTCTATCGATACTTTCAGGCTGTCTTTTCAACTCGCTTTTCAATGTCAAGCTGTTCTCGCAACTCGCTTGAATCGTCTATTGATTTTTCAAGCTGTTCTCTCAACTCGCCTGTCAATTTCAAGCTATCCTCTAAACCCGCTGTCCTCTCAACTCGCTCAAAATTTCTATCGATGCGCTTAGACTGCCCTCTCAACTCACTTGAAAATTCTTTCAATATGCTCAGGCTGCCTTCACAACTTGCCTTTCAATTTCAAGGTGTCCTCTCAACTTGGCTGAAATTACTATCGATACTTTCAGGCTGTATTTTCAACTTGCCTTCCAGTGTCAAACTGGAAATTTTTATTGATTCTATCAAGCTGTTCTCTCAACTCCCCCGTCAATTTCAAGCTGTCATCTTAACTTGCCTGAAGTTACTATCGATATTTCCAGGCTGTCCTTTCAACTCGTTTTTCAATTTCAAGCTGTCATTTCAACTCGCCTGAAATTTCTATCGATAACTTCGGCCTGTCCTCTCAACTCGCCTTTCAATTTCAAGCTTTTCTCTCAACTTGCTTGAAATGGTGAATACGAGGCTGTCTTCGCGACTCGCTTTAAATTTAATTTTTATTAATAGATAATTATTTATGGCATGTTTTTCTTTTTTTCACTGCAATTTTGAAAGCCTTCGAAAATCATTCAACAGCGTTGTTTCTGTTTCAATTACTTTTCATGTAATAAGTATTTAAATCACTCATTATATCACAGTTTGTTCCACGATAGGTATTACTCAACAGCTTGTTACGTTTTGTGGATTCTACAAATTAAAAATGATACGGATGTGTTACGTAGGGAGAAGGGGTGTAAAATGATTTAAAATTTCGTAACGTTTTATTTGAACGGTCTCAATAATGACAGCCAATGATTGAAGTTGAGATAAATTGTGGCCAATTGTGCGGGAAAATGAGAAAGTTTTAGTTAAAATAAGTGAATCCAGTGCTCCGAGAGAGGATAAATGTGCAAATTGCTGCAAATTTTTTCAAAATGTGAAGCAGATGTGGAATTCCAGATGCAAGGAATTCTATCTCTATTGCATTCCTTCTCTATTGAGCGTTCCCATTTTCTTAGTATGAAAATAACATGAAAACCTATTAAACAAAAGAAATATCTGTAGTTTGACCAAATTTTCATCACTTAATCAGTGTTACAGAACACAGAACTTTGTGAATATTCACAGATTTCACAGATTTTTTTAATTTTGTACGAGTTTCCAAAATTTGAATTATTAATGTCAATATAAGTTTCGGATTTTTGAGATAATATTGGAAAAATATGTTAAGATTAGTATGGTTAGGTGATTTTGCTCAAGTTAAATTAAAAAAGACCCATTTTTCTATTAATTTTCAATGAAACTTTAGGAAATAGTATCAAAGAAACCATCACAGAATATTTAGGATATCAAAGAAAGTCAGAATATTTTTTGCCAAAACAAAATTTTTTTTTCGGCAATCTTGTTGCAGAGGTATCGTCGATCTTAAAGCACAAAATTATTCGTTCATCCTCCTCTCTCATTTCAAATCTATCATTTGACTACTAGGACATGGCCGGCGCCGTTATGGATGTTCAAACAGAGATATCATCAGTTTTGGGTATTGTGAATATGCTGTCAATCCTAGACATCATTCATTCGAGTTATGAACATGCTGTTTGAAATATATGTAACCTTATTCTTGAAACCAATAAGGCTGGAACAAATATCAATTTCTTCTTTTGTCATCCCCCCCTTCGAAATTTCCAAAACACCATAAGAGGGAAATAGAGTTTGAAGTAATTTATGTAAATTTCGATAAAAAAAATTCCAATATCTGAAAGATTACAAGACCAAAAAACAAATTTAAGAAGATCGGAGTTATTTCCCTTTTTGTTTATTTGATTTGATTGAGTTCTTCGATAAAAAATTACTTGATTTATAGGTTTTGTGCAACGACATAGTATGCAATTTTGTTACATACAAGCTTCCATGCAATTTATTCCAATTTATAGGTTGACAAAAAAGTCCTGTCACACTTTTTTTTGGGGTCGCCTGTAGCCTATACGTTGTATCTCTCTGGTGCCATCTATATGTCAAATGAAAGGGCTAACTTTGCTGCCCACAGTGGCAGAGTTTCCTTTTCAGTGCAGTTTGTGTACATTAAGTTGTAAGTGGCAGAGTTGAGAGCAGCTGTTATCGCTGAATATGTGAAAGGGTACAAACCCTGACACATATTCAACATATTCAAACACCTAAAACCGCTCGTAATCAACCGGAAATTCGTGTACCAGACCATAAATCGATCCTAGAGACCAGAGGCACCGAGGACAAGACACGATCTGGACGACCAAGGTCTGTGAGAACTCCAAGGTTGAAAAAGATTATACGAGACCGGACGTGCGCGCCGCTTGCGACGACTTTCCGAGACGTCTGAAGCTGCTTCGATCAGAGAAAGGTGGTGTAATTCCGAGATATCGTCTGTGAAGTATCTTGATGAGTTACTGAATAAAGCTATGAAAGTCAGATTCTGATTTTCTTCTTATTCTTTGAAATATTGAGATTTTTCTGTGTGACCGGACTTTTTTGTCACCCTGTATTTGTTATTTGCATTATTTTATATTCCCCCACCCCCCCCTCGCGATGTTCCAACTCCGAGTGAAATTTGTTCCGGCCTGATGCAAAAACTAATTATATTCAATTTTATTATGAATTTTTGTGATGCAGTTCGGGTTCAATGATCCCAAGAAAATGTGAGAAGTCAATCAAGCTAAGTGTAGTGCATATCTTGTTCTGAGAGGGATTTTTTTTCCAATTTTCTCGAGACACTGTTTAAGTGCATTTTATTTATTTTTAGAAACGACTCAAAATTTTTTATAATAATGATACAAAAGTAAAACAAAAATTACACATTAAACAAAAATGATTCAAAATGACACAAAATAACACAAAAATAATAAGAAATTTGCATTTTTTAAAAAATATTTAAAAAAAATCTCTAAAACGCACAGAACCGTATTAAAATAGATAAACCCAAAAATAAAACCAAAATAACACTTATATGACGCCAGAATGGCATCTAAATGACACGAAAATGGTAAGAAAATTAAACAAAAAAAACTGTAACAATGGAAACAAATGGAACCTAAACGACACAAATAACAAAAATAAAAATAAAAAAAAAACAAAAAAAAACATAAAAATTAAACATTAATAAGATAGAAATAAACAGACGCAAAACATGGTGAACTATACAAATATCACAAAAAACACATAAATAGTACGAAATTGATATAGACATGAAAAATAGTACACTAAAATCTCGTAAAAATATCGCCAAAGGAAACAAAAGTGTATAAATGAAGCAAATGACAAAAGTAACAAAAAAGAATAAAAAAAATTAAAGTTGTAATAGTTCTTTATGTCTTTTGCATGAGTTGATGATATGGAAACAGTTTATAATTTTTTTTTTATTATTGTATTTCTCTTGTAATTTTTTTATTAGAATATTAATGTATGTATTATTGAGCCTAAGAAGTTAAGAAAATCTTTGAAGCACTGGTGTTTGTTTGTTTGTTTTTTTTTTGCATTTCTAAACGTGTTCTAATCTCCTAATCCAACGTCACTCGAAATCACCATCCAGATATCTGTTCCGTACACAACACAGAGACGACCGTGTTTGAATGGGTAGCGGCGTGGCGCGTCCGGTTTCAACTGAATGAGTGGATTTGTTGTTTTTCGTTTTTTCTTCTCTCTCTCCTCTGCTTGCTCAAAAACCATGTGGTCCGGACTTGAGGCGACTCTACTACGCCGTCGCCGCGCCATCCATGAAGACACGCAAACCAAACTTCTAAGCTGATCTCTCTGGTGCGCAGTCAGTCTCAGAGATAAGAAAAGACGATGCGGGTTGCTTTTTTTTCTAAGTAGGTAGGTAGCTCCATTGCGGATAGCAACCGTTTGTGGTAGATTTCTGCGCCAGTCGGAATATGATTGGAAGAAACGACTTAAAGAAACGAATCGACTGACTGGTTTAGGCGGGTGAAGGACGAAGAGGAAACGCGTCGTCTTATTATCACTTGTGCGCATGTCTAAGCAACATTTAGACCCGTAAGGTAGATTGGCACATGAGGCAAAAAAAAAATGAAACAAATTGTTGAATTAGAAATGATAAACACATACGGAGCCGCAATGATTTGATGTCTTCAGCAGTGATGTGTTGTAAGGGAGTTTTGGAATTATTTATTTTTCTTCAGAAACCATCACTGAATTTTTGGAGAATCTAAATATTTGCACATTTTGTTGGTACGTGTGTGCATACGTTTTATTCCTGTGTTTTGCTGTGTTATGATGATACGCGTTTGCTGTTGATTGCATGGACTTTTAATATATTTAGACGCAGTGAATCAGATATGGATATGCCAGTGCATGGCTCTCCAGATGAGTGTAAAAATATTTAAATACTATTCACTAGAAGGTTATTGTTAGTCTCTTCTCAGACCATGATTTCTCACGGTCGCCTTGTAATAACCACTTCCGGTTACGGGAATCAAATTTTAAATCTGAAATCCATTATTTCTGAAAGCGGCTTTGGACATGTATTTATACATTTAAATGTTTTGATTCAAAATTTATCTTAACTTTTTTATCATAAGGAAGACATTTATCACCGTTATGAATGTATGTTACTTTATTTATCGGCCTTATCGGCGAAAAGTTATGTCCTTTTTAGTAAGAAAATTTTAAGATTTTAAAATTTTATAGACCGATAGACAGAAGAAATGAAAGATGATGAAAATGAGCAAGTAGAATTTATTAGAAGCATTTTCATCACATACCGGCACGAGCAACTACTATGAAGTGGTAGATACAGTAGTTGATCCGTGCCCAACAAAAAATAATCACTGATCACGTATTGCAATATGAACGGCGATGAAATAAAGGTTAAAGAAATTGTTCCTAGAATTTGGTTTCGATTCTGAGCGTGTGTTAATATGTCATACTAAACATGTGGAATATGAAAATAAGAAAGTGCTTCACTATAGTGAATTTGGTGTATTTATCATGCCTTATGAATTCCATGTTATAGGATTTTTGTCGAACACCTTAAAATATTACGTAATGCAATTTTCAATCATCCCCAAACCCCAACCCCTTCCTAGTGCGTAACACGTTACTATCACATTTTCCATACAAAATCCATAAACCATAACAAACCAGGTCCGTGCGAAGGACTCGTCCATGGGGGAGGTTTTCGAAACTTATTTTAGCTAGAAATACCAGCAATACAAAAAAAGGCACGGTATGTTCAATAGAAGGACTTTAAGAAATAAAAAAAAATACAGTCCCGCTAATTTTTGCATGGGCTGAAAGTAGATTTTTTTCTTGTTCATTTCCATCAAATGTTAAAATATGTGGTCCCCCATAAAAAAAATTTTTTTCTGAAATTTTTCAATAAAATGAAATTAATTGAACTGATCAACTTAACACTCTCATCAAAATTCATTTAAAAAAACTCAAAGTTATTTTTAACTAGTTACAGAAAATACGCAACTGAAACAAGAAATATTGCTTTTAAAATTATCTCCTAATCTTAAAATTTTAAAATCGGCTGGCAAATCTTGTCAGCACTCTCGGAGGATTCTGTAATTATCTGAATCTATATATGATTCCATTTGAATCCATTCTCTTTTGATTTTCTGACTGTGAAAATATTGGTGAAATAAAAAAAAAAACAAGATTAAAGATTAAAAAATCACTTAATACTTGACCCCGCTTTAACTTTTTTTAAAACGCTTATGCGATTTGGTGTTGGAACGTTCGTCATAAATCAAGCTTAAGAAAACTAAGAAAATCAAATAGTAATTGAGTCACCAATTAAATTAAGCTTTGAAGTTGCAACTTCGAATCATTTTTCGAACTTTTCATAGACAAAAGCTTTATACTTTTAGGCTTCCAAGAGGATTATGTTTTTAAAACACAAAAATTTGAACTTGAAAAACAAATACATACTTCTTTAAAATTGTTCAAATTTGAAAAAATACAATTGAACTTGGTTAATTTTTTTGGAAATTAAAATAAAATGTTAACTCAATAGATTGCCATTATCGGTAAAAGTCATGTTATTTTAGTAAGAACATTTTAAGATTATGAATATGAAAATTTGTTCCATAAGGAACAAATTGATGTCTTGTGATGAAAATGATTCTTATCAAATTCTACTTGCTAATTTTTAATATTTATTCAGTTCATTTCTTTCAATCTGCCTTATTTTTTATAGAATTCTATTGATGATTCAAATAAACGAACTTCTCGAAATCTGCAAGACGATATGATTTTTGCTTTAAAAATATCTCAAATGCAATTTAGTTAATACATCTTTAAAAGTTCGTTTAACATCTATTATTTTTCAATATTGTGAAAAGCGAACAAATGGAAAACTTAAATAAGTTTTCTTTCGCAGAAGTAAAAATGAGGTACGGTCTTGGGGAAAACCTCTGTTTTAAATTTGTTTCAAATGTTTCAAAGTTTTATCAGAAAAGTGCAGAATTTTATAATAAAATTTATACATATTTTAAAAAGTTGCAAGACACCAAAATTAATCAAAATTAGCTCTTAAATTCTTTGCACCTGATTGAAATGTGAATTTGGTGGCCTTGTGTAATTTATCAAAATCATTTAAATGTCGAGTTGAGTATTTAGAAAAAAAATAAACACAAATCAAAGCTGATGTTTACATTTGTTGGTCTTTTGAAGAACATTTCATATCAGCATTAAATTTTGTATGATATAAAAGTGTTTTATAACTATAAAAATGATTAGTAATAACCTAATGGATGAACTTGTTTAGATACATTTTTCACAAAACCAATTTCAAAGACGAGATAGGGTTTTATTTTAAATTGTACAGAATGAAATGTGATTATAATTTTAATAGAATATGCGGCGGAATGAAAACTAGAGAGAATTTATTTTATAGAAATTTGAAAGAAAGGTGGATAGACAGGCATTAGTACGCCAATAGGAGACAGCTTGATAGGTGTTAAAATTGTAGGCTGAAAAGCTCCCATGAATTGCTCCCGCCTTTGCTCTACACTAGCTAACTATACATGAGAAACTCATGGGAGCTTTTCATCAACATGCCCTCTAGCCTAAAATTTCAACACCTATCAAGCTTTCTCCTATTGGCACACTAGTGCCTGTCTATCCACCTTTCTTTCAAATTTCTATAAAATAAATTCTCTCTAGTTTTCATTCCGCCGCACATGCCATTAAAATTATAATCACACAAATTACGACGATTAAAATCATATAACAGAATGAAATATCTTAGACCTAGAGTAATACAGGACTAAAAACCTGTTTGTTAACACTTATTTATAAACACCTTTTTAGATGTAGTAATTTTCCCTTACTATGGTAAATTCATTTCTTGAACTGAAAAATTTTAAAAAAATCTGCATGGGTGGGGGGGGGGGGGTTAAACCCTTTCGCACGGCCTTGAAACGAACTATTATACCAGCAATATCAGGAGAGACCGGGTAGAGTGTAAATTGAAGGAACGCCCATTTATCGTAAATCAGTTCACTTTTAGATAGCTCAAATCGGAAATGTCGAATTGGCATATTCTCAAATTTTTGGAGATTTATTTACGAGTGCTCTTAACTGCTATCCGATTCAACTTTTTCTTATGCAAAGCTTGTCGTAAATTATAATAGAAAATCACTCAATATCAACGTGTTCACGATGGTTCTTGAAAAAATCTTAAACGTTGATTTGGATTATCATTTCTATTAGGATTGCATGCTAGGTTACTAATTTTGGTGTCCTTTCGAATGAGCCCAACTATGCTACCTATCTGTCAACGAAAATGATCAGGTAATAAAAATGAAAATGAGTGAATTACTTTGCGGAAGTATCACAAAGTTTCATCAAATTCAGATATATGTAATTTTTTTTCCATTAGGTAGCCTACAAATAGTACACTGCAAAAAATCCACACTTAGAGTATATGTTTCTTCACACATACGTGCCTTAATTTCTTCAACCATATGATACTAATAAAATTTATGTTTGAGTATTAGCTTGTACTGGAATGGTCTATGGAGATTATTAGTTGACACATATCTTTTATAATTATCATCTTTGAAAAGTTTCACACATTCAAAATGGCTGCAATTGGGAAAAACTAAGTGCCGTAGAAGCATGCAGTTTTGTTTGTGTCAAATTTAATCTTTTTCCATCTCTGTAAGTGTGCTACACATCTTTATTACACCGTTGGCTTGAGGAGCGATCGGCTATCAAAACGCAGGTAAGTTAAGAATTTTATTTTCCTGGTTCATGTAAAAAAGGTACTTATGTGCATTTTCTTTCAGATAAAAAAATATCAAAACTTCTGGTTCGGATTAGGGTTGGAGCTTGAAGCAGACAACTCGGACGATGAGCCACCGATAAAAAACAGCAGTACAATGTAAATTTAGGTGAAAAAATTAGTTACCTAATTTTTAAATATTTTTTGTTATAATAAATAAACAACAAAATAAATTTCAAAAACATCACAAATGACTGCATCTTTAAACGCCGAAAAGTAGAATAGAAATACATCTAGAAATAAAAATTTGCTGCCTATTTTTAGGCGATTTTCGGGCTGAAATATTTCCTGAACATATGTGTGGCACATATTTTTTAATTGGGAGACAAATTGCAAAAATCTATATAGGCTGACACATAGCCCCAATGTGTCGATTTCGTTGAGTGTAGGATAATTCTTTTTTTTTTGTTTCGATTATAGTCGTTTTACCATCTTTATGGCATTCGCGACTTTATCAACGTTGCAGTTGGCGGATAGTTATTGAAAAACTTATCCGGTACAACTGTGTTCGATGTTTACTCTTGGGCTCGAACTCGCGGACATCTGCTCAGGAAGCAACTGACTTGCCAACTGAGCTATATCACAAGCCCATAATTCTTTTAAAAAATTAAGATGTTTTTTATTTTTAAATTTTTTAAATAAAAATAAGACAAATCTTTTAAAAGGTTTTGTTTTGTTTAAATAAATTATAATAGCTTTAAATTTATCGTTTTTTTCCAAAAATATCTCATTTCTAAAACTTACCTTAATAAATTATCAAAAACATTAATAATGCGTTCTTCTTGAGTAATTTATGAACAAACCATGGGAAGCATAACTGATTTGTCGTTCATCCGTCACTAAGACGCAACCGTATTTTTCTTATCTGATAATCAGAAACCCAAGCCGCAATGTTTGCTCGCTTAAAACTTCATTTAATCTGTCTATGTTTGTTTTTCTATCGTTCTTTTTTATTTTGCTGCTGCCCGTACTTTACTCAAGTTTTTTCCGTCATTAACTACACATTTGAGGTTCCGTCAGCCAAACCATACTCTAATTTTTCATACGTCCGCTCAAAAACGGATCATGTTTGTCTACCTAATCGGAGCTCTAATGGTAGAGAGGAGTCATCTTAAATAATGTAAGTAAATTTTCTTCCTTTCTCCATTTGCTGTCTCTAGTCGCACATATTGCGCTAAGTACAGAAGCAAGGTTTAAAGATATGACAAACGACTGATGACCGCGGACCGAGGGCTGAGAACCGATTCCGGGAATCAGGAGAAGGTCCCTGGATGGGAAAATACCGGCGACGAAAAATGTTTGTGAACGCGTTGGGCTAAAAACTCTCACATTTCCAACTTTCCCCGTAACGCTTTTCAGTTTTTGGCCCATAAGTATCCAATGTTTTTGCATAGAGGAAAAACCGGCTGCAATACACCACACTGGTCTTCGAAGAATTCATTTTCCGTTTCTGTTTTTTCAACGCATGAGGAATATTTGACGGTGACCTGTCAATCAATTGTCAGCTGGCCTCCGAAGTGTGTATGAATGTACATACGACTCAAGTACAACCAGCGGGTGAGCTGCAGCGATTTTAGTAATCTTTAAAAAGAAATTATGCTTCGATCTATATCCGCATCGAGCATCCGTTCAGAATTTTTCGTTTAAATTCTGAGCTTACTTTGATAAATGGAATATTACGGCTCTTACTGACAATCAATCGAAATTTATTCTGTAAAACTATACCCAGACGATCATTCAACAATGTGTTGAGCCATTTATTTCGTAAATGATCGTATATACAGTTGCGTTCAAAAAAGAATGAAATCGCGTGGAGCTGCGCAGCCACTTCCAACTTTGACAAGCTGCCATTTCTCTCTTGGTTGATATTTTTTCATGAAAATTTCACACAATCCAGTTCAACTATCCAACTAACACTCCACAAAATTTGAAGTTTTCACAATGACGGAAAACAAAGATACAGCTATTCCCGTAAAAAAGGGAAATTTGGAGTTGCTTCAATAAATTTACTGTATCTTTGACAATTTTCATTGAAAAATCTTGAAATTTGGTCCAAAGATGTAAAAATGTTTTATCTAATACCAGGCCAAGTTTCGTCAAAATCAATGAACGTTATAAAAAATGGTGCCGGGTTGAAAATGAGGTTCATTATTGCTCAGCAGACGATTTCATTCTTTTTTGGACGGATGTTTATATGGAAAACAACGTTATCCATGTATTCTTGGTATTTTCTTTCACAAAACCAAAATTTATCACAAAGAATGTTGCAAATTAATAGGAACTTTATTCTTGCTTTGTTTAGAAACAGAAATTGTTCCAACAGAACTGGTATTGAAACATAAGAGCAAATAGAATATTCGCTTTAATTGTGGATCAAATTTGTTTGTCGGTATAATTACCAGGTCATTTCTGAAACTCTGCTCTTCTTATTTTGAACTCTGTTGAAACATTTTTACTTTCGAAACAAATTACGAATGAAGTTTTTAGCAATTTACAACATTCTTTGTGATAAATTTAGGTTTTTTGAAAAAAAATACCAAGAATACATGGATTCCGATGTTTTCCATATAAACATCCGTCCGAAAAAGAATGAAATCGTCTGCTGAGCGATAATGAACCTCATTTTCAACCCGGCACCATTTTTGATAACGTTCATTGATTTTGACGAAACTTGGCCTGGTATTAGATAAAACATTTTTACATCTTTGGACCGAATTTCAAGATTTTTCAATGAAAATTGTCAAAGATACAGTAAATTTAGTGAAGCAACTCCAAATTTCCCTTTTTTACGGGAATAGCTGTATCTTTGTTTTCCGTCATTGTAAAGATTTCAAATTTTGTGGAGTGCTAGTTGGATAGTTGAACTAGATTGTGTGAAATTTTCATGAAAAAATATCAACCAAGAGAGAAATGGCAGCTTGTCAAAGTTGGAAGTGGCTGCGCAGCTTCACGCGATTTCATTCTTTTTTGAACGCAACTGTAAGTTACAAAATCAGTTTTTACCTATAAAAGTTGAGTTGTGTATATCCAAAGGTACATTCATTTCTGTTTTTCTAAAACAATAAAAATTACACCAATTGGGCGTTATTTGACATCTTATTCGTACACAAAAATAATTTTGAAATTTATTTTACTGTATTTTTCACGTAAGCTTAGATTTTGATGCATCACATCGATTCTACGTGTGTTTTTTAGCGACTTCTTTACTTATAGGTAACTAGCGCATGAAATTCACGCAAAATCTAAGTTTATGCATTTTTCTTAAGCGTGCGGTTGTAAATTCTTGTTAGAAAAAGGAATTATCGTCAGTCAGCAGATTTTCTTCACTTGTGTGAACATTTCTGAGGGCGTTGTATCTCCTTTTTCTTACTTTGTGGTTATTCCGGGTACTTGAATTAGTGGCAGTGTGGATAATTTTTGCAAAAAATTGTGTGCTACTTGTGTCGAAATTGTGCTGGTATCGATCATGATCTTCTAAAAGGGCAAACACGAAATTATTGCGACACCGAAAATGTCATGCCAATTTTCTTATAATGTTTAGAATCAAACCAAAATTTCAGGGTAGTTTTATACTTATATTTACTTCAAAATTCAAAAGAAAAATTAGTCAATGGAGCCTTGAGTGCAAAATTGAACGCATTTTCGCATGATGTCCTCCATCAAAGTCTTTACAGTGTCATCCGGTACTATTTTCTTAACACGTCCTTCTCGGTTTTGACTGTCTCTTCCTCTTCCGAAGTTCCCGCTTCAATATTGCCCAGTACTGCTCCACGGGGCGCAGCTATGGACAGTTTGTCGGGTTCATGTCCTTCAGTACAAAATGGACAGAATTGGCCTCATACCACTCCAGGACAATTTTAGAATAGTGGCATGATGCCAAATCTGGTCAAAATAGCTGAGTTTTGTCGTGCTGCTGCAAGAACGTAGATCTCGCCATGTACTGTTTCCATTGTCACGAGAGGCTCACTCCCCAGTCCGCAAGAGCAGATGGCCTGCCACAGAAGATATTTGGAGGCGAACTTCGATTTTTTCTTCTTTTTCAATTTGTCATCCACACCGAACTTGCTCTTGTCGGTGGAAAACTCCAACCCCGGGATTCGCTTAAAATCGGCTTTTATATACGTTTCGTCGTCCATCACACAGCAGCCATATTTTGTCAGCATCTTCTCGTAGAACTTCCGTGCCCGAGTTTAAGCCGTCGATTGTTGCCGCTCATCGTGATTTGGTAAGTTCTCTACCTTGTATGTTACAGCTGTAAGTTGGCATAGAAGAAACTGACGAAATCTACGCAGAGATTTGCTGTCTTATAAGAAACTGTGATTAAATTGGTTCGAAATTTAAAAAATGAGTTAATTTGAACAAAGTTTGAAAAAGCCGTTAATATTTTCAAAATTTAGCGTTCTGTGACACAGATCCTGTGACAAAATTTGGCTCAAAATTCTTTGAAACTATAGATTTTTTTGTGATTTCGGCAACCTTGGTATGTACATTAGACTAGTTCACTTTTTTGCTTGTGCACAAGTTGGTGAGGAAAAACTTGAATGAAAAATATTTTATCAATTCAAATTTGTTGCAAACATCTGTAAATAACTTGATCGATATATGTCCAATTTGTATGTTTATTACATCAAAAGATAGGTAATTAAAAGGGTTAGCTTTACAAGAAGAGCTTTTGCGAAGATTATTTTTTTCAAATTTATTGTAGATTTTTAACTTTCAACTTGTAAGTAAAATTTCTGTTCAAGTTGGTAGTTTATGATTTTTATAAATTTTTTCAGTTTGTTTTGAACGATTATCGTTTCATATTGAAAGGGGCTTTTATAAGAAAATTTTCAAGAAAAATTTACTTTTTTCATAAAAACTCATTGCGCAGACCAGATATTAGTTCAATAGATCTCAAATTTGGTAGAAATACTTGAAAATGCATGAGGAACAACCCATAGGAGTCCGACTTTGATCTGCGAAAAAAGCCGAAAAGTGAACTAGTCTAATGTACATCCTAACAAAAAATATAATGTTTTAAAACCGCGATGCTACACTAATGTCAAACCGCTAATCCAGGTTTGATTCAATTTAGCTAGCGATTAATGCAAAGATTATAAACAGATGGTAAAATTTATTATGAGAAATGTGACTACAAAAAAATACTTTTGTGTTTTTTTTTAAACAATTTCACAAATAATTTCAAGCAAACACAAATATAGAAAAAAATATTATTATCAAATAGTCAAAGCAACCAGCATTATGCAAAATTTTTCAAACTAATAGCTGATTTATTAGAAAAATCATTTCACATTGAAGAAAAGCTTTACATGGATCTTAAGATAAATTTGTTATCAAAACTGTATTTTTTTATCTGGGTTTTCAGCATTGTTCACGAAGTGAAAAGAATTAATTTTATTCATTCAAAGAGGAATTGAAACACTGGGGGTTATTTACTTTCTGAACATATTAAATGAGCTAAACAGCTTTAATTTTCAAATGTTTTGTTATTATGAACGATTTTTCCTTTCAAACTTTGAAAATATTGCAATTTTTAAATACTCTTTCTTTTAAGTTGGTTCTGAAAGCTTTGAAAAAAAGGGTATTTTTACCGATTTGTGTGATTTTGATATCGAATACCGATTCATTCAGGCTTGAAAATATCGATTTTAATGTGGCATCACTGCGTAAATATACGCTTGTGTCGGTCGATTCCAACACGTTCACTGTGGTGGAATTGGCTAAGGCGCCGTTGTACTGAAGCGGAGATTGCGAATTCAAGTCCTGTCGATAAGCCGTTGTATCTTTTTCGAAAATTCATAATAATATGTTAATGTTCTTTCCTTCGTTGATACCTCATGTTTCTCTAACACTTTCCGACACTTTAGGAAATTTGTTTTCTTCATTTTCTACGAAAAAATT